>NC_137648.1:9486156-9588656 GCF_963383615.2 Lipophrys pholis
GAGCAAGCTGTCGGCCTGTGACAATCACACAGGGAACATTTTTTTTCTTGTCCTGGACTCCAGATCCAATTTATGGTGGAAATGAGAAAACGGTTTCATTTGCAGGTATGGACCTCCGGAAGTGACATATATATATATATATATATATACAAATATATGAAAAAACACACCCACACTCACATGGCCTCATGAATACACAACATCATTGATGATACCTTCAAAAAAGCTTTGTTGTGCTAAGACAGACAAATGCTGGTGGACACGTGATTGAGCTTCTTGCATCTGAGTTGTTACTTTTGTTCAGTTGTCACATATCATTTCAACAACTCGTAGTATTTCTGATATGCAAATGTTTATAAGTCAAATTTGTGAAGCATCTGGTTGTTAATTTGTCTTTCAACTGAACTGAAATTTTAATTAAGACGAGCTGACAAATCTATAAAAAAGTATTTGAGTTGTATTTTAAAAATTGGCCCTGTTGAAGATAATATTTTACTGCTTTAAATAGCTGTTAATTTGATGACATGGTGTACTTAGACTGAACACACGCCATACTCTTCCAGAAGCTGTTTCAATTAAGTAAAGTATTGTGATGTCATTGTCTCTGTGTATTCACATTAAAATCTCAGACTTTGAGGGTTAAAAGCTTAGGAGATGTCAAATTAGATTATGAAAGTTTTCTGATTTTAATCTGAAAACGTCATGTCAATTTAGATACCTAGAGTCTGGAAGCTGCTCCAGGAACATTTAAATGTTTGTAAAAGTAGATTGAATGCACTGGAGGGAGAGGCATCAGGCTGGTATTATGGTTTTGACTGAGTCCAGAACATGCTGCCACGTAATTGAAATTGCACCGCTGAACATTTTGACAAGAACACCTTTGTGGGTCCCTGAGCGAGACCCTTTCCCCCATCAGCTCCCCAGAGTGCCCTAATGTGGCTGCACTGCCGCATTATTGAAATAGGAGTATTATATATTATATATCATTTTGTTCTTTTAACAAAATATATGTAATCTATTTATATCTTTTCATCAGATAATTAGTCACAATATAGTAGTTTAAACATGTTTCAATGAATTCATTACGGAATAATGAAGAGCTAATTATGGCAAAGGGGTGGGATGTATACTTCTGATCACTCCTTTTTGGACATGCAACTAGATGATATTGTTTTTCTGTTATTTATTCACCGTTTAGTGAGGTTTTGGGGGGTTTGATTGGTGTCAACTGTTCATTTGATTTTGTGCATGTTCAAAATAAACAATGAAATAGAAAGAAAAATAAAATCAAAGGATGGATCGATGCAGAAAAAGAAACGTTCCCCCAAGGGGTTTACTAAAGCTTCATTAGTTTATTTAACTTTATAAAGAGATTTTTAATCTCCACAAGATTTTAACGGCTAAATAATGTTTAAATGAAAAAAAAAAAAGCATCT
This sequence comes from Lipophrys pholis, assembly GCF_963383615.2. Lineage (NCBI taxonomy): Eukaryota > Metazoa > Chordata > Actinopteri > Blenniiformes > Blenniidae > Lipophrys > Lipophrys pholis. The sequence goes on from NC_137648.1 coordinate 9,487,593, forward strand.
CACTTTGTGTATTCAATACACACTAGTTGTGTGTGATCAAACAAACCAAAAGCTGGATTCCTGCTTTAACCTCAACATTTATCCAACTAAAGTTCTTTTTTTTATCAGTCAGAGAGCACAAGGAGGGGGTCCTACAAGAGGTTGAACTACACTTCTTACATGTTCTAATATGCCTTTTGGACTGCACGGCGATTGAGAGGACAAAGATAAGGTGCCGTCACTCCTGTTAGTAGGCCTTTTCTGCAAGATATGGAGTTTCTGGCCCGGCCATTACTACAGTGTATATTACAGACTGGTAAAGAAAACTGGGTTCGAGAGATAATATTTCAATAACACAGTGGTCTGAACATAAAATACAGTCTGTGCGTGTATGAGTGTGTATGGATGTGTGTGTGACTTGGTGCCAGAGGCACCGCAGCAGGAATCTCTGCAGTCAAATGATTTCACATTCCCTTTTCTCCTTGGCTGCCTGTGCTGCCATTTACAAAGAGCACCAACAGAGGACGGTCACGCACGCTGAGAACACAACACACACACACACACATACACACTCGCACGCACACACACACAGATTATTTGTCTATGCCTTATGGGGACAACACCTTGACTTACATTCATTACTTGCATACCTACCCTAACCGTATCTACCACTTGCCAAACCCTAACCCCAAACTTAACCTGTCCCGGACCACAGCCTGACCGAAACGTGTGTCGTCACCTCAAAATTGATTGATTTCCCTCGTGAGGTCGACTGTTTGTCCTCATGAGTTAGTGTGTGAGTTTAGGTCCCCACCAGTAGAGAAGAGCAAATACACACACACACACACACACACACACACACACACACACACACACACACACACACACACACACACACACACACACACACACACACACACACACACACACACACACACACACGCACGCACACACACACACACCGGGCCAATACACGCAGGTTGGCACATATGTTGATTACTTTGTCAACCAGGTGACAAGTTCATGAACTAAATAAGAAATCTAAAACAATATATTTAACCACAGTCTCTAGTACGTCCTAGTATTGCCTACCTCATCTATTAAAAACATCAATATGTGAGCTGATCAATATTTTCATCACATTGGCTATTTGTTTAAAAAGTTCAATCTTTTTTCTGTGAATCAGTGCTTCTCAACGCAGCGTACACACACACACACACACACACACACACACACACACACACACACACACACACACACACACACACACACACACGAACACATGGCATCAAAGAGGGACGCCCCAAACGCATCACCTCTCCTTTGGTCTCTGTCTCATAAGCAAGCCTCAAGTCAAGTGGTGGAGGATATTAAAACAGGAGAAGAAGAGCAAGAAGATCAAAATTACCAGAGCAGCAAAGCTGGAGGCGCAAAGCCCCGATGTGTTTCTCTCTCTCTCTCTCTCTCTCTCTCTCTCTCTCTCTCTCTCTCTCTCTCTGCCTCTCATCTGACGCCACATGAAGCCTGGCTCAGGTAACTGCACTTTTTAATGATGCCATTTGCCTAATGCCTTCTTGTGCTTGTCAATCTATCTCACATTATCGCTCATCCTGCCTGTCTCACTGTATCACCCACACCCCTTGACTGCAGCACACCAAAGAGCCTCGCCTGAAACATTGCTCCAGCGCCCCATTAGGAGCCTCCTCCAGATTAATTGGTGGGAAACACCATGTAAAAGACAAGGAGACAACAACAACAAGCAAGAACAAAAACAGGGCAGAAAAGGACGGTGATGGGCATATCTTTTATCCTACCTCTTCTCCAGTATCGCTTTTCTGCTGACGTAGGACGTTCTACAAGGGCACAAATTGGGATAAGAGAAGAAGTCAAAGGAGGGAAATCTGTTCAGCCATAAGTTGACAGCTCCTGTAGAAACTCTCTCTCTGTTGCTTTCACTAAGTGTCTCTTTCTCTGACAACGAGGTGTGTCTGTTCTCGTCAATCTCGCAGGTTCTCTCGAAAGTTCCCCTCACCTTTGGACTCACTGCCTCCGTCTTTTTGCCATTTGTTCCTCCATTAATTTCCTCGACGGTATCTCCTCTCAAACATGTTTGAGAGGCTGCTCCTCGTTACTTCAAAATCCAAACAAGTCAGCTGACAGCAGGTTAGCTTTCCTTAACACAGAACCATAATTGGTGATACCCATGCAGGATGAACTGTTTCTGCCTATTTGACAACATGTGCACTTTGGAATCCGGTATCTAAATATTGCCCTGTTCAGCATTTTCAAAGTGTAACAGAGGAATACAAAATGCCAACTGTATAATTGGGAGTATTAAAATCTGTCATGTCTACTAATGCAACACCGTAAAAGCAGATGGATTAAAATAATCCATTTGGATTATTTCTGGAACAAAGTTCTGTGTAAAAGAGAGAGGCCTAATCAGCACCAGTAGTATCAGGTAGCAATCATTAGTATCATATTGCCTCAGGTTGCTATTATAGTTTGTAGTAACCCGTACCAGTGCTTTCAGAGTCCGCTCCTCTGAATGTTTGGAAGGTTTAATATCTTGTTTTCTAAAACCAAGGCCACTTTGAGAGTAGCCTTCTTGGCCTACAGACCTGAGAAAGGAAACTATAATCCATATAGGGGTTTGGACAACTGTAGGATTCAGAGATTACTGTCAGAATCAAAGAACTCCTTGGGCCTGATCTACTAAAGGCTTGCTGGTATAAAAATGGGCCCAAAGTCGTTCATGCATATTGGCTTCCACGTGATGCTCTAATGAGACACATTGAAGATGATGAAGATGAAGATCTTTTTATTTTTCTGCCAATTTCAGATCATTTGCTGTAACACTCCAATGTGTTTGACAACCTCCTCCACCAGCATGTCCAACTCATTGTAACACATTTTGTTCTGTGTTTGTGGGGACTTTGCACTCCATCCAATCAATCCATTGAAACAACACTGTTCCCCACAGTTCCTAATGCATGCAAAATCCATATTTGTTTTAAGCTCGAAAAATGTCATTATGAGTTCAGCAAAGCCTACTCAGTCCAAAGAGCCTCTTTGGAATGGGGCGAAAAGAAGATTCACATCACAGGTGCTGACAAAATTGCAGCGTCTGTGTGATTTTATTATGTCAATATGGACCAGAATCTCTGAGAAATGTTTCCAACATCTTGGGAAATAAATACCACTTATCATGAGTGGAGTTCTAAGACGAACAGGTGTCCATCTTGGTACCAGGAAGGTCTACCTCCAATCACAGCTAGGGGGCAGTTTGTGGATATTAACACACAAATCTTTTGCTTCCACCACATGCAAACACACAGTAGAAATGCACTGCGATATACCAAGACATGCAGACCCATACATCTCCACCAGGATCACATATATAGATAAACACACTCTTCATCTGCACCACATGGGCAAACACACACATCTCCAGCACACATATCCCAACAGAGGCTTTTATGACAGGGCCGGGTGACATGAAGTCCACTGGATGAATAGTTTGATAGCCCCGGGCAGGCGAGAAGAAAGGATAGGCCGTAAATAGGATTGAAGTTTAAATGGAATAATGCAGTCTGGAAAAGAGCTGGGGCCTGGAGTAGGGGCAAACCCAGAGGTAACACAGAGGTGACGAGTTCGCCTGGAGAGTGACTGAAGCAATAATAAGACTTCTTTGGGATGGCGAGTAAAGAGGTGTTTGAGACAAAGTTAGAATATGATATAATCATGAGGTAACATGAAGCACGACCAGAAACATTTGAGGATCTTCACAGCTGTCACATCGTGGTTAATATCTACTACAGTTTCCTGGGTGGAAAACCAGCAGTGGGACTACTAAATAAAAGACAAAGCAGAGAATCAGACAAAGAAAAATGATTGTGGCATAAGTATCGTGGAAGAGGAAGTAAAAGGTTGTCCTGGAACTGATGAGTGGACAGCCTGATGCTCGAGCATGGGGTTGATCCCAGTAGGCCCACATTAAGAACAGAGAACTGCCTTCGTCACGAGTCATTAGACAGCCTTAAAGCTGATGGCATGGATGGAGGGAAGATTAATAAGTATCCAACAAGAAGGTTATTCGCAGGATATTTGCGTAACGTCTGTATGTATTACACTGAATGCTTGAGTAAACACACAAGTGAATATCACCTATGACTGCTCTGTGTGTGGCATGTACTTCCTTATTATGTGTCTTCTATTACCATCAAACCAAGGATATTTTAAAAAGAATAGACCAAAAATAAGTGCAATTCAATCATATATCAGGATGGAGACCATATGCTGATTTGATGTCATGTAGTAGATGTTTTATGTTGATTTGTTGCCACTGGAATGTGGATTCACTGTGGATTAATACAGTGCTAGATGAATTTAGAATGTTTTTATATTTTTTTTGCATGGCAATACAGCTTGACATTAACGTCAGAAATCACAATTTAAGATTTCCCCAAGTTATGACGGAAAACCATTGCATAAAATCGCTCAATGTGGGTGTTTCCCCTTTTTCATTCCGCTCCCTCCGATTTACTCTAATAAAAAAATGTCATTATGGGTGATCCCCCCCAACAACTGTATCTTGGGAGAAGCTTCACAGTAAATTAGCTACAATTAGCGCTGCAGCAGACATCAACAAGACCATCCCCCGAATGCTATTAAATGCCCACCCAATCATATCTGAGTTACTACAGTCCACTGGATCATTTCTCAAATCAATGATCTCAGTAAGTGCTTGGTTAAAAGGCCTCTTATGCCTGATCAGCTGGATGTGGACAATTAGATTGGAGTTGGGGGACAGCCTTGATTAGCACTTTGCTCCGGGGCAATGCAAATCATTTATTATGCAGCGCTGCACTACACCACCTTAGTGCACCGTGACAGTGGGAACTTAAACTAGACAGCATGCAGGTTAAACGTGATGTATCTAAGTGATTACTTTAAGGACTGGTAAAGGGAAGTTTCCCTTTCAAACTGTAATTTAATATAGGTTTTTTTTCTATTTGTGCATGAATTTGTATTGTAACTGACCTCAGCAGACATGGTTTTCAGTTTTGATCTCTTTACCGTAAAGATGCCAATTTGATATGGAGTATCCCTTCTCCCCATGCTGATACTGTATTTTTGCAATTGACATTTATCAGTTTGATTAACTGTTTATTAACAGCGTTAACCAACATGCATTGCGGATTGATACACAATCACTCTGTAAATTCAAACCTTCATTATGGTCAGTCACCCATGCCACTCAGCACCACCAACTCAAGCCAGGTAATATTCTGGTCCCCAAGCCCGAATCAGCCAGTACTCGCCTCCATGAAATTAGGCATAAAACATTAATACAGGCAGATTAAGTCTTAAAACCAGGCTAATGTAGCATGAAATGCTGTGGCCATGCTCTGGCAATCAGGAACTTCGAGAGCTGACCTATTTTATGCCAGCAATCCGGAGAGTCTTTTTAATACAACATAAATACAAGCTCAGTCCAAAAAGACTGCAAGTATATGTAAGACGCAATGGCAAGAGGATGGGGTGAATTGTAAATTTCATTAATTATATTTATTTACAACAATCAGACGTGAAAATGTGTGATTCCACGCTGTTTTCCGAGAGAGAGAGAGAGAGTTACACATGCTATACACCTACATACAATATAGACTCACCAATTAATCTAACAAGCATGACTTTGACAGACAAAGCCACAGTACTGAGAGAAATCCTCCAGAAACAGTGTGAACAAACTGCAAACAAATAGGTCCAAGCCACGCATGTAGTTTACATTCATGGTGTCATAATTATTCGGAACAAGCAGATCCAGATCAGTAGAGCAGCAGCCACGCAGTGGTTCCCTGGGAAATACACTCAGCATATAGTGAGAAGGTCCCTGATTTGAATCAGGATTAGGATTATAATGGACTGGCAGCTTGTCCAGGGTGTACTCTGCCTTCGTCATTGCGATAAAACAGGGAAACTTTGTCGGTGCAATCAGACTTCTTCTTCAAGCAGCAGATTAATAGGAAGAAGATCAAATTTGTATGAAAATAGTATAAAACTAATCTTAGATTAATAAATAAAAACATGTACAAAAAAACAATTGCACCTTTAGTCAGCTGGAAGAGGCTTCAGTTCCCCAAGACTATAAGCTGGTATAGAAGGACAGTTTCGATCAATTGACAGAAGACAGTTCAAATTTTGATCAGACCTGATTCACACAGTGTGTCGTCTTGTTTCATAGAGTCCTTCGCCTTGATGCATGGTCATGTCAAAAAGTTCCTACCAAAACAATTCATATAGCACATTGTTTAACGTTGGGACTGAAAAAGACCCTGTCAATGAAGGTACTCCAGGGATAAACTTTATATCTGGGAAGTCGTGATGAAATGAATTGGAAAGGACTTCAAATACTCTAAAGAAGAACAGTTAGACTGGAAAAGGTCAGGGGCTATTGATTTGGAATTTTTTTATTTGTCAAGTGTTGTTTAGTTTGCTGAGAGCTGAGTCTGCCCCGTGAAGGAAACAAAGACAGATAGGCAGTGAAGCAGGCAACAGCACTGTCGGATGTTGCTGTTTATGCTCCCCATCAAGCGCACACAATCGCACGCACACATGCAAAGCGAACAGGGCACCGCACACAAACACACAGAGACGCACACACACAAATCGAAGTTGCTGTGACATGGACACACGCACCCTCAGCAGCAGACAGCAGGGCCCTGTCTCCGATCACAGCGGAGCATGGATCTGCAGCGTGGTGAGAGCAAACGATTTGAGGCATATGTCAAGTCCTTGTGGATTCAAAACAAAGCACTGTCAAGAACACTCTGCCTTGGCCGGGCAGCCTGCTCCCTGCTCTGCTGTGCTCCGCATGCGGCGGGCGATACAATCCTCCAAGTCCAAGACGAAACCCATCATCATCCTTTTGCATCGTTCTGTTCTTTGCCCCCACAGACTGCTGCAGACTCGGTGTGTGCTGCTCCCATCTGAGAGGCTGCTGCAGATTTGCCTGCGAGGCTCAAAAGGGGGCCGCGACACCCGGGAGACTCAGTCCATTCACATTACCCACTGTGGGAGAAGCTGTTCGGCGGACCAGGAATGGGAGACAGTTGGACGGAGAGGCAAAAAAAGAAGAATAGATTAAAGACAAAAAGGTAGAACATTTCAAAAGAACTCATTTATCCGAAGAGAATATTTCAAGGCTTCTTTAAGAGACAGAAAAAAAAACTGGTGTCTGAATTTACGTGTTCATATTTTAATTATAGGTAATCTAAACATTGTTATTATCAAAGAGTTGTTCGCATTTTTGGAAATTGTCTTTTTATGTTTTGTAAAAATCTATATGCAAATGAATCCAGCTGCTTGTCTGTGTCAAAAAAGGTGGAAAACGTTGAGAAGAGGAAGACTGTCTCTGCTAAAACACAACAACCGCACGAGTGCCACTTAGGTGGTTTTCCAACTTATATGACATAAATCATTGATTAATTGGCACAGAAACACACTTTATTTCCCCCACCAGATTGTTTCTCTTCTAACATTTAAGCTATTAACTTCAGCAGGCAGTTTTATTTTTACCATATAGCCAGGAGACTATAATCAATTTTCTTCTCTAAATCTCAGCAAAGAGCTAATTTACCAAAATTTATTTAAAAAAAACCAACTGTTTCTTTAAGGCATGTTGCCCTTTAAGTTGCTTTCAAGTGGCAAGAATTACTTCAGGTGTCAGATAAAAAAAAATAATTATAATTGATTTTTTTTCTGGTTTACGCACCATTTAATTATAATCACTTCAAATAAGCTGAAGAGACACATTCATTAATACAATCAAATATTGTGGAAAAGCTAACATATAAAAGGGATAAAATGCAATTTATGGTGCAATTAGTAGCTACCAAAAATATAATGGTTTAAAGATGCAAGCCCATCTAATAACATTCTCCTTGTGTTTGGATCACAATGACAGTGGGCTGCTTAAATTAAAGAGCCCTCTGATAAAAAAGGGAATTAAATAATCTCTAATTGCAGTATCGTAATAGTCTTAAATGTCTAATTCAATTATCCACACAAGTGGTGTAAAAAGTATAGTAGAGAGAGAGGGAAGGACATTTTATTGAACATGCAGTGCCATGTCAAATGACTCTCTCCATTACCCAGAGTCAGAAAGTATTTCCAGCCTGCCCCTGTGAAAAAAAAACAAAATAGTAAGAAGATCCTCTTTTTGTGTAGCTTGCTCGAGGGCACTGTTGGGCTGGAGAGTTTGCCTTGTATGTAGCTTATTGAGTGCAACAGTCCTGATACAGCATAAGTAAATAAACAGATTATCTGTACAAATGCAAAGATGTCAACATTGTTTCTTCTAAAAATCCATCATTATTTTTCTACAACCCAAGATCAGATATTTCTCTTCAAATATGTCATAGCCAAGTACAAAGAAAACTAGATAGAATTTGTGTAAATTTGCATATGGAGCAAAATGTATTCAAAGGAAGGTGGTTAAGGACGCAGTTATGACCATTACGTCTTCCCCCTTTACCCCCAAAACATGATGGATGATTTCCCTTTGCACCCCACAGGGGAATGTATAATGGAGCTAAAACCCGGATTGTTGTGTCCCACATAGACCTCTTCTCAAGACCCTGGAAAATGACTCTCATAATCCTTCACAGCAGGCAGGAAGGATCCACTCAGTGTGGACTTGTCGCTCCCTGAACCAACATGGCCGCCCTGACTTTCTCTGTTTGTTTACCAGTCTGCCGCTTCAGACAGACTTCTAAATGAGATGCAAGTATTCAGACATGTTATGACATATGCACACACACACACACACTACACGTAACATGCATAGAGACATTGTGTCCCCTATCCAAGCCCACACACACACACACACACACACACACACACACCCCTCGCCACACATGCTGCTAATGGTATTCATCTTTGCCGGTCTTTAGTATGTAAAACTGATATGATAGATGATCACAGGAGACACAGAGGAAGCTGAAACACAGTCATGGTGGTAATACACTGCGCCCGGTTCACAACAGAGTCGACCCAAGGCCCCGGCTAACGACTCCTTGCCAAGCAAATGATGATAAACATAAGCTCTCCTTCCACCAGTGAGTGCGCATTACCTAATGATGTTCAATGGCAGTGGTGAGCAGTAAAGACAACAAATATATTATACCAATGCGTCTTAAATGGGCATCCCTAAGGAAACCCATCTGAATTGTAAATTCGTCCACAAGGCTCATTTTTCATATGCGGCAAGGGTAAAATTCCAAACAACTGTGTACTTAATGTGCAATGTTTTTTGCATTTTTACATCTTTATGGGCACTTACTGGTGTCTGTATGTATTTATTTATATGAAATGTGCAGCACTTACCCATTGTCAGGAATGGACTAGGTTTAGATTGATGTCTTCATGCAATAAAGTGCCTACAGGTCAAACTTCTAACAGTTTGTAACCATCCAAGTCTGAGAGAAGCAGAGAAATTAAAATACTGAGCTTATTTGTAATGAATAAATCTAAATATATTCAAGCTGCACGACTGTCACACTCTGAATCTTGGCCATCTGATATTTTCCTGCTTTTCAATTTCACTTAAAAAGACTTGTGTTTTCCCATGTGATCCAGCTCTGCAGCTTGTGTTTTTTTTCCCCCCTTTTATATAAATCCACTTTCTTAGAATCAAAAGTTTAGCCAAGATCCATTACAGTGTATTTTGGGGATTTTAAAGTCAACGTGTGTACTCTGGTGGCCACAAAGACCCTTTATATACGTCGGCTAGTGATTAGCTGGAACCAGAGACGTTTTTTTTTTTTTGCATGAAAAAATAGCTGCATCAGTCTCATTACTTAGAAATCAAGCTCCCTTTGAGACACACAAATTGCAATAGACAGCAGGCCAGGCAGAGAATGAATGCTGGCTTGACTTGAAATGACTGTGAGAGGGATACCTGCATGGCAGCTGCTCTGGAGCTGAGACAGGTAGGGCCTGTTGGATGGGAAGAAGTGGAAAAGGGTAGAGAGACAAAAAAAAAAACAAAAAAAAAAAACAAGCGTCCCAAAAGCGGAACATGATCTGATAAGCTCAGAAAAGACTCGGACCTGGTGACATCTGTGCCAAAGTCCTTTCAGCAGCTCCAATTTAAACTGCCAGGACCAGCAGGTCTCCTGGGAGAGCTGGAATGGCGCGCATGCACATAAAACAAACGTAAGACCACACATGCCGCACGCCTACATGACAGGTACGCCTGTGTCAAAACAGTCGCAGTGAGAAAACACAAATTTCTATAACTCTTGACGTTTATGCTGATGATTTCTATTAAAGCGTGCATTCATGTGCACATTTCTGAAAACTGAACACATTTTTCAATTTGCAGTGCCTGAAATCACTTTGTCTCCCTTCTGTTGTAAGTTACTGAGCCGCTGAACGCAGATCATTCATACAGCTCCTCACTCACTCACCTCAGAATGAAATATGGAGAGAAAAGGAGGCAGAGAAAAGAGAGCAATGGCCTGACTCCCGGTGGGCCCGCCCATGCATACAGCGGAGTAGGGACTGTGGATAAAAGCATCCAAAAAGGGCATGTGCATCTGCTCTGTAAGTCAAATTTGAGGGAGATTGAACCTGTTCTATTTCTGAGAACGTGAACTCCAGGTTGTCTGGGTGGGTGTAGCACTGAGATACTCTAATAGGGATGCTTAAGAGCATTTCAAAACACACACACCACACACACACACACACACACACACACACACACACACACACACACACACACACACACACACACACACACACACACACACACACACACACTGCCTCGTGGCCCAGCAGTCAAACCCTGAAAAATAGTACAGTAAATAAAAGAAAGCTGGCAGAGCAGCACACTTACACAAAATGGAACTTGAAAGTAGCAATTTTCTCAAATGTCATGGAGGAATAGTTTTACTGTAGTAGTCAACCTATGCAGAATGTTTAGTCTTTTTATACTGTCAAATATTTCAGTCAATTTTGGTGCTAAGTAACTTTTTTCTAATACAAATTTTTTTTTTGGGGGGGGGGGGGGGGGGTTGTTTCATTCTTACTTATTTGTTGATTTACTCGGGCTGCACTGTTGTTTAGTGGCGAGCACTTCCACCTCATAGAGAGATCGCTGTGTGTTCAAGGGTTTTTACTACAGTTGCCCCCTTCAGCCCAAAAAGCGAATGTGTGTGTTGTCCTGATCTTACATTCAATTTCCATTATCTTTTTTTAATCAATTGTTTTGCCGTTTGTTTGCATCGTATGAGAACAAAGATGTGTTGAAGAACAAGCATTGTCCGGCGAGATCAATAATACAGCCTCATAAATCGTTTCTGTTTGTTTCCCAGTTTACCAAAACATTGAACAAATTCAGAGCATTAATGTGGTCAAATCTATACACATTTGACACTTACATATTTGCCTTCACCAGTTGTTCTTGACTCACTTCAGCTGTAGGCACGTCATTCTGCGAACTGGTTTGTATTCAGAGATTCTGGATATACCGCGGGGCTGTCGAACCTTCCAACTACCTAACACATTAAACAACACACAAACTCTAAAGCACATATGCACCTTTGTGCTTTTCATTATTGTCATAGTTGAAGATATGTCAAAGAAGATCTGAGGTGCTGCTGGGGTGGACGGCTCTGTCTGACACACATAAACACACACACACACACAGAAACTAATGTTTAGCTAATGCCCTTTCTGCTTCTGTCTGCAGGCTGTATGACAGAGAAAGACCTCTTCATGAAAACAGAAACAGGTCTGTCAGAGGGATTTCTGTAGCTCGGAGGGAATCAGCTGAAACTGTCGTCTGGAGCGAAAACACACAGGCATGGAAAAACACAATCGGTGTGTGTTTATGTATTGGAACCTCTCTTTAGTCAAAAAAGCATATTTTGTGAAAACATTACTGGGAGGACAGTAATTATATTCCCATACAGCTATTACAACTTGAAGCAAGTGCCATACATCATTAGATTAGGGCAATGTAATTCTCCAGTGAATACTTGTAATTACCCATGTCAAGCTGTAACACGGAATGAAAGGCAAAGGTCTCAGTACCAAAAAAATGCCTCAGGTGAAACTCGTAAACAACATCATGTAAAGAGTAAACAAAGGGTTAATGAGAAAAACCTATGCCTGCTAGTTTTTATGCCAGCAGTCGCTCCCTTCCTCCCCATGAAACATCCCAAGATGACGTCACGTCGCTTCATCGGTGGCTCCATCCACTTATCTATAACTTCTGTCTTATTTGCATCTCAAGCGCCTCCATCTTATTTGGATGGTACCAGACCTTGCTTGCCTCGACCCCTTTTACCCCCCCCCCCCCCCCCCCCCCCCACCCCACCCCCCCTCCTCTGCAGCCCTACACGGCCCCTTCTCACCAGTCAGCCAGCAGCCATCTGTCTCTTCATCCATCTCTGTGCCCGGCTCATTTGGCCGCCCAGTAGGACTGTGTCGATTCTGCATCGCGAGTGAGCTCTTCATATCAGACTCATGCGGAGGGCCTAATTAGTCGGTGGGCTTTTGGAAGAGCCTGGTGGGTCCCGGAGCAGCCTGACATACGCCAGAGCCGGGGTTAAGAGGTGGCCAGCAGGGCCTGCGAGGTGGTCGTCTCCAGCAATGCCAAGTGGGAATACGGCAGATTGATTCCAAATTCCTTCATGATGCTTTATAATGAAAGGCATCAGTGTGAAATGATTTTAAACTTATTGTTGTTTCTTTTAGTTCTAAGGCAAAACAATTCCTGCGGTTCGGGTTAGCGTTTGGAAAGCTGCTTCGTATGAAATAGAAATTACTTGTAACATGTTTAGTTTGTTCACTTTTCATGTAAAACAGGATGAAAGAACGTATGCCACATGTAGAAATCATGACAAAACACCATCACCGTGTGCAGCAAAGCTAAAGTTAGAATGAATAAATTAAAACTCTTTGTCACACAACAGAAATTAAAACGTAAGTTGTCATAAAAATGCTGAGATTTCCTTCTCTATTTTTGTTCTTGGTGGTAAGTAAGTAAGTCTTTTTAGAATTAAACACATTAAAAAGACACAATCAATATCCTAACCCTGACCTTCACGGCAACAGCAAAATACAATTTAACAATATAAGGGTTGGACGGATGAGTAGGCGTAGCTTGTAAAATTTCATTTTATCTCCAGTGATAAACTGGTATTGCCTAATAACACATGGCTGCATGAAGATTTTCTATTGAGAATAAATGTTCTTTAAAAAAAACAAAATGTCAGTTTTACAGTTGGTGTCGAAATGTCTTAGACAAAGTAAATCAGAAGTAAAGAAAACATTTCAAACATCAATAAGTACAAATTCCCTCTCAGTAAAAATTAACAGAACGTCATGATTGTTGCACATGGTGAGCGAAATGTCTTTTCACCAAGTCAACATTGAAGCAAAGTGGTGAAGGAAGAGCAGTTAAATATTTACTCTCAGAGGAAATGGCTGGGAGGTCAGAGGTCATGACCTTTGCTGGTTGTACACCAGAAAACAAGAATAATCTTGGGGGTTTCACATAAACATGCAGACACTTTCTGTCAGGATTGTTTCAGTTACAAACCACAGCAGTATGGTGATTTGAGAAAGGAGGTGTGCAATTGATGGCGCAAGGAGTAAACGAATAACATAAAATCTCACTCAAATGATGATATGTATAAAGGGGGTTTCAATGTCATATTATGTACACAAATATACATGGTCATATACTTTTAATGGAAAATCTTTGTAATTGATGTCCACTGCTGTACAGATGGTAGGTTTTCCTCCATTCTTTCCCCCCCCCCTATATTCCCTTTGTCATTAACTCACATTGAAGTGTCTTAGTGAGACGAGCCCACACGTCCAAATAGCACAACCACAGGTCTGCTGGGATGGACACAGCCAATCACAAACCCCGCACCCTCACCTACCTCTCCAAAGGCGAAGAATCTGTGTGCACATTTATCTTATTTCAAAAGAGTGCAGGCTCCCATCCCTTCCTATCAGTCCTCTTCAAATCAATTCTGTAAACAGGTTTTGACACAAATCCAACAGGATCATCATTAGCTGCAGTCGGTAACGCAACGTTCAGACAGGATTTTGACAGCACAGTCAGAAGACTTGATAAGTGATGATTTCAGGAGTTAAACAATGAAAAGCTGTGATGTTATTTACATAGAATAGGTGGATAAGCTCTTGAAAGGCTTTGATCTTTATCATCAATTGCAAGAAATTGTCTCACATCAGTAAAATTAAAATGCTTTGGCACTGAATTCTACCGCGTGTCATCAGATATATACTAAAAATGAATTTTGCGGAAAATGTTTTGTATGTTTAACATCAGTACGTTAATTGTGAAGTCTAAAGAAAAACAAATGTGGCATGTAGAAACATTCAAAATGTGAGTTGTTTCAGTGTAAATATTAATCGACGTCATCATTCTGTTTCAGCACTAACTCATTCAGCTTTTACCGGAGCTGCAGACGGCAAATCTAATATCCTTTGGGGACTTGGGTTCTACGTGAGTATTTGTCATACATTAGACGTCCTTTGAGCCACGGTGAATACTCACACACACTCACACAGGTAAACAGACTTCCTTCCTTCCTTTTCAGCCAGTCAGAAGTGTGTTTGGCTTCCCTGTGACGGGGCCCAGGGTAAAATCCAGCACCAGTGAGGTAAATTAAAGAGACGAATGCGTGCACTCTGGCTTACTTAGTGACTCTGCCGTCTTGCCACTGCTATTCATGTGGCTTAAGGTGTGTTTGTTCATGCAACAAGGTCGTCCAATTAAGCTCTCTCTCTTGTGCATCTCCTTCTATCTCTTTCCCACTTCTTCTTCTTACTCTCTTCTCCCAAGGCCCGTGGGCAGGTAATTATCAGAGACCAGGTTTGCCTCCAATTCCAAAGATTTGAAATGAAAGATGACTGTGGCTATTGAGTTATGAGTGATTCTTTCATCTCGGGAACAAGGGGTGGCTGTTTTTTTTAAAGGACTTTGTGCATTTGTGTTACTTGTGACAGAATGATGTCATGGGAGATGCTGTAGGGAGAAGGTGCCCATTATTTTTCCAGGAGCTCTTTTGTAATAAAGCGTGACAGACTAAACAATTACAGTAAATTGCTGAGGTTTTCTTTTTTTTTCCAGGTGAGGCATTGTTAGTGTGCAGCCAAATCAGTGCTCCCGTGCTGAGGGCATTTTTCCTAGACTTTACTCATCCCCCATCCTCATCCCCCTTCTTTTCCTTTGCGCTGAGTAAAAGTTTGGTACTTCAGATGTTTAAAGATAAAAGAGTTACGGCGATAGTGAGCTTTAAAGAGACTTGGTAGATTTTACCTGAGGAGTGAAAACATTTCTCACACCTCAGCTTTGGAAGCTGGAGCTATAAGGAGGACGCGCAGGCACCATGCTGGCGAGTTAGGGATTGATTTAAAGGGAACGTCTCCCTTTCAAGCTTTCTCTACAAACACATGCAAACACACAGAGAGAATCTCTTAGTGCGCACACGCACACGCGCACGCACACACACTGACAGTAATCATTCAGCAGAGACAAGTGCAGGTGGCTCAGGAGAGGAGGCAGAGGAGAGAGTCAAAAGCTTAACTTAAATGAGACAGAATGACCGCTGGCGCTGCTGTATGGTGTTGGGGTTTGACAGCAGCCTGAACAGAGGCCACTTTGACTAATTGGGCTAATTTGGCAGCAAGGGAAGAAAAGGAGTCTCAAAGGACCAAGTGGCTACTCTTTTCATCATCTTTCTCGCCTCATCTGAACTTACTTTCACTTTCACCAACTCTCCTTTTTCCCCACTCACTGGCTCGGTCGCTTGCTCTCCATTTCACTTGCTCTTTATCTCACTTTAATAACCACCCCTCATCTTCCAATCAAGGGATAGATAGGCCATCTGAAGTTACCTGGCTGTCAGAGCTGTCCCTATCCATTTCACAGATGTGCGTGGAGCCACTCCTGTAGTGTGCCTGCAGTAGGGATGTGCTGCTCGAGGTATGTGCGTCCTCTAGCTTTGTGCTTATTTATTCTTTTCAGGCTTTTTCCATAACAAAGCTGCCAGCATGCCCTGCAAGCTTGGTGTTGAGTGAAAGATTAGCATGGCCAAGCCACCTAGTGAAACATGATACAATACAAAAAAAAAAAAAAAAAAAAGACAGAGAAAGAGAGATCCAGACACACACCCTCCTGGAAAGCAGCACCAAGTCAGAGTACATGCCAAGGAAAAGATAATCTGCTTTGTGAAGGTTCCTCAAGGCAGCACAGACTATTCTCCTCCAATATCAATAAAACATACAGGCAACACATTACAGAGCCATGTTTGGTGGTGTAGGTACTCTGAATTTAATGCATTATGGCTTCTCTTGTGGGTTTTGATAGGGAAAATTCATATTATTTTGCTCCTCACTGTGGAGATGAATGATAGTCTATGTGACATGTTTCCAGAACACTCTCTTCTTCCTCCTGCTCTCCCTCTTCGTCCTCAGCCCTTGGCACTGGCAGACTCACTGGTCATCTGCACCAGTGGGATAAGGGGAAGAAGGGTGAGTATGAGACACAACATATGTTATTCGCTTTTCCAATAGTGTGATGCCTTGCAGGGAAATTTGTGCTATCGCATTATGACACAGAAAATGAAAGAGGCTCCATTGTGCCCCAAGATGGAGTACGGACAGCCAGAAATAATATCTAGAATGTAGACATTGGGAGCTGGTGACAGCCGGACTGCATGCAGACATCACAAACAATATATCCGACTTCAACTTTGAAAACAATCATTCCAAAGATAGAGAACGATAAAAAAAAGAAAAAAAAAACTCTCACAGAATAATGTGTACGTCTGCTTGGAGTCAAGGAGGGATGGAGAGGAAATTACATATTGAGTTCTTTTGTTCTTCTGCATCTGTCGCCTTGAATTTGTACATGGATAAAAGAAAAAATTACATATCAATATGAGCGGGAGAATAATAGATGATGTAAGGTTTTGAGATAGGGCTGGAAAACGCCTGGAGCACATATTCCCAGCCCCAGCCAGTCACAGTTTCTGGCAGATTGTCACTGTTTGCTATTCTTAGTGGTCGCTTCTCTAAAAGGCTACAGAAGATTAGCCCACTTAACAAACAGACGCATCTGCAAAAGAACAAATTACAACATTTAATACATTCATTAGAAGCATAGTCCATGTCCCAAACAACATTCATAAATAAATAGGCAACTCAATGTTGTCATATTCAATTACTTCTTCAGTCGTGCCTTGATGGTAAAACAAGAGTAAGTTCAGAGTTGAGCAAAATGGCAGCGTGCCCGTACACTTTAAATCACCCAGGCCTACTACAGCACACAAGTAATCCTTGTGTTTATGCACATATGTAATCACACAGATACGACATACATGTAGTACAAGCTGGGTGTTTTGAGGATAATCACTCGTAATCACCCCCATTTGTGAAACATGTGGTGCGATATATCTGTATGTCTGTATAAATATATATGTTTAAAACCTGGAATTATTCATGCTCATGTATCAAAAAGCGCAACGCCCATATTGTGTTTGTAAGCTCATGGTAGACTGTAACATCCATGAATTTACAATTACTTAAAACATACGACCGGAGTGTGAATATGGCACGCAGAGTTGTTGTGTGCTCAGTGCATTCACAGCTCAATGGAGGAGGTTAGGAACCAATGACACACACACATGATATTCAAACAAACCCACACATGCACATCTATAAGGCGTTGCAGTGATAGATGCAACATATCTTGAAAGGACATAAAAAGATACACAAAACTACGTACAGGGGAATAAAAACATGTATTTACTGAATAAATGTCAAGCAAACAAGGGTTTTGTGCCATGTATATTTTAAGATTTGAATAACACTTATAGATCGCCTTCTGGTATACTTCTACATTAAATGAACGCTCTGACGAATCATTCACGTCGTTTCAAAAGCCCACCTGTTATGCACATATGCAGCAAAGGTCTCTAGCAGTCAATTTTGCGATTTGGCATAATTACAAGCGCTGCTCTTTGTTTGCTGCTGTGCTCATATGACTAGGTGCTGAATCTAGATAGATGTGAGAGAAAATAAATCGCTTGAAAAGAGGAGTGTGCTTGACCTCGGAGACACGATCTAACCCAACACTGAAATAACATGTTTGTACACTTGCAGCACTTGCAACGGAAGAGGTCATGAAGGACTGCGATGCACACGGGCAAAACAACACGGATGCACAGGAGGCTCAGCGGCAACACGGGTCATCCGCAGCGATCTCGGAGCTGCGCTGCCAGGGTTCTGGTAGCAGGGGATCTGCAGGGCCAGCCAGTCTTCCATAACAGCACAGCACTGCCAAAAGCCTTCATTTAGTGTCACAGCTCTGAATTTAGCAGAGTCAAAAAGGCAGGAGAGGATGGAAGGATAGAAAGTCAGGAGGATTAAACAGATTGAAAGACACTGAGAACAAAAGGAATAGGTAGATTCTGATAATGATGGTGTGTTAGCAGGAGGCTCATTTTTCATAAATGAAATTATTTATCTTATCTACATGCTTAACAGTTTATATTCAGCATAGGAGTGGGACACAAAGTATGGGGACGGGGGCCACAGTTGTCTGCCCTCGTTAAGCAGCACAATAAACCTGTCTTTAGAATCATTTATTATGTCAAGCACTAGTTATGATGAATTGTCACTTTTTGAAACATGTCATAGAAGTATGAGCGATATTATGTTTGCAACATGGCCACACAAAAACGCTACCAACAAAACAAATGGCAGCACGCTAAAACTCAAGACTACCACAGGAAGAGGTGTTGGCCATTCATTAGATGTTGTTTGGTCTGGAGACGAAGGCCCTGTTTACGCGACGGTGTTTTAAGTGAAAACATATTGGTCGTCACGGCCATGTCTATCTACTCGCGCATTCGCAGAAGAACTTGCAGCAGTGTTTCAGAAAAGCAGCATTTTCCCTCGTTTTCACAGGGGAGTCGGTGCGATTTCGAGAAGTTCCACTGAGATCCATTTTCAATAAGCTGCATTTTTACGGGCTCTGACCTCAAAATGCAAGGACAGTTTCCCATTTTCACTTGAAAACGTTGTGGTGTAAACAGGGCCTTGAACTAAACTATTATACTATTATACTCCCTATAACAGGGGTTATAGGATGGTAGTTTGCCTTTCAATGTCAACAGTTGATTGTTCAGTTCACAATTTTACCAGCAATCACCTTCTAGTGTGAGCGCCTTGCAATAGCCGCTGTGTAGAGCTGTAAGTGTTTAACGTCAGTGTGTCAATATTCAGTTTAAAGCCTTGATGAGGAGTAATAAATGTAAGATTTGTCAGTCGAGATTGGATGCAATTTGATACACAGTAAATAACTTGAATTTGCACATATTACAAGAATTGTTTTATGCTGACACAACAGATATAAGAGGTGTGTGTTCAGAGAGAGAGAGAGAGAGAGAGAGGAAGGTAATAGGAGCCTGATTCAACAAACTGACATGTGTCTGTGTTGTTATGGAAATGGATAAAAAGTTAAATAAGTGAGGTCCATTCAGCAAAATATATTGTCCCTCATAAAACCCCAAAACAAAAAACAAGCCATCAAATAAAGGAACGTATCTTTCTTCCAATTGCCTCAGCTCAATTTGGCTGCAGACAAACAAAAGTACCAGTGTGACTGTGCTGCGCTCAAACGATAAGGAAGATGGAGGAACGAATTTGGCCGGCGATGATCAACAAAAGGAAGAGGAAAGAAAGAAGTGACGACCAGTTATTTCTTGAGAGTGGTGGAGTGAGTTCACTAGTGACTCATACAAAAAAAAAAAAACACGAGTTGTTTGCATACATTTTTTTGTCTCCCTGTCATGATTGTGTCGATGTATTGCTGTGACACACTAGCGGCGCTATCAGCACTGTGTGAGTCAGTCTGAAGTCTGATTCACTAGTGAAGTCTAGTTGAAGTTATTCAGTTCGTTGGGAGTGAAATGGTGCACGTCATGAGGAGATGAAACTTACAGCTCCCGTGCAGGACTTGGCATAACGTCTGGCAGATTTATGAATGATTTAAGATGACAATAAGATAAATAATAAAATACCAACATGTAGACAGTAAAAAACATCTTTCAGCAAAAGAAAATACAGCATTTCTTTAAAGTTCAGTGGTAACTGTTATTTTTCAAATTCTGTTACGTCACTATCAAAAGCACTGGCGTCGCAGTGACATTTTATTCTATAACACAACATTCTAAACCAAGCTGATGAGAAAGAGAGCAAAGAAAGTGACAGGTCGTCATTTCATCAACAATACAGCTAAATATTGTGAATGTTGGGAATTTATTTTCAATCAGACTCTTAAGTGCACAAATATATGTTTATATATCTTATCTCCACCCCAGCTAACAATCAATTACTAAGATAGTAACACGTCTCCTTCCCCAGCACTTTGCAGTCATTAATAAGAGATAATAGCCTTGAGAGAGTGGAGGCATGAGAGGCCCGTACATCCTGATATCACAAACAGCATACATTCTCAGTGAAGGCAGGAGTCGATCTGACGCAGGCAGGTCTGGGTCACCCCCTCGCCAGGCGCCACAGATGTGATTGGCTGTGACAGATCTTTGACGAGTAATTGCTCTAATCACTTGACGGCTCACGATTGAAGCCCCCCCCCTTTGTACATCCATGTCCTCCCTGCTCCCCCCACCCCCCTCCTCGTTCGCTCACTGGTCGGAAAAAGCGACAACGTCGGGGTGTGAGCGGACCGAGCGGTCACTCGTTCGAGACACACTGCGATTATCAAGGCTTCGGTGTCAACACACATACAGAAACGTCCGCAATAAATGCGATCTTGTGAGGTGTGGAGCGCACCCCTGTCACTCTCTTTTCTTTTCTCTGTCCATCTTTCATTTCAATCATGTTAATACTTGAGTTTTGTTGGTTTTTTTCATCTCAGGTTATCACTGTCAATCTTGATGGATAATGTCCTCCAGATTATTTAAAGCGTATTGCATAACACAGAGTTAAGCTCTTTCTATTGCAAATATTGCAGTGTCAACAGAAATAGCATCACAAGATGTTCACTCTTCTTCTCCAACCTTTAAGCTGATAAACAACAAAAATGTGGGTAGAACTAGAATGAAGAAAGGAGGGAGAAATGGTAGAGAAGCAGGGCAGGGACATATAACAGGAGAGGCACATAAAGGGGGTGGGGTGACGCTAACAGAAAAAAGAGGCACATCTAGAAATCCAACCACCCCCTTATCCAAGGGCAGCCACCCCCACGTCTCCACGTGCCCACCCAGACCCACCCTCCCCAGAATAAGAGACCATCAATTAGGGCCAGTGGGTCCCCGACCGTCCCTCAGCCGGCCCACCGCTCCACTGAGCTGCTGCTAAACGGGTGCAGAGGAGTCGGAAGTGGAGAAGGAGGCGGAGAGTAGATATAGGTAGGCCTCTCGCTGTCAGCTCCACTCATAGGTAGAGCTGCATTCATGGCGCTTAATTATATGTGGGTTGTCAGCACTGGTAGAAACCCCAGCCTGTGTGTGTGTGTGTGTGTGTCTGTGTGTGTGTGAGAGAGAGAGAGAGAGAGAGAGAGAGAGAGAGAGAGAGAGAGGGAGGGAGAGAGAGAGAGAGAGAGAGAGAGAGAGAGAGAGAGAGGGAGGGAGAGAGAGGGAGAGGGAGAGAGAGAGAGAGAGAGAGAGCGAGAGAGAGAGTATCGTTAGTGAGATTGGCAAGCGTGGACGAGACAGAGATGACAGCCAGGCTACCCGTTCTGCGACTGCGACAACTCCATCATGCAACCCCCCCCCCCAACACACACACACACACACACACACACACACACACACACACACACACACACACACACACACACCCACCCTCAACCCCGTCCGGAGCTGGAGTTGACTGGGAAGGTGAGGTGGGATCTCTCTTCCCGGGTAATGATGGGGCTGTCTCGGTCACTTACCTCTCGCCATCAAAACAGAAGAACCCTGAAAAAGAAATCGATATAATGCATCGCAATTCCTCTCTTTTTCTCCATCAGATGATTTGTGTGTACTTAGTCACGGCCACTGCACGCATAGTCTGGTCATCCTCAGACAGGTCACGTTGGGTAATATGTTGGATTTTTCTGGTCTGTTACTGATTTATTGCATCTAAAATATAATAAAGTTATCATCTTTATTGTTTGTTATGCTCCGCCTCAATGCATATACACTAGTGTTGGATAACAGCTGATTCACACAGTGCACAAATGTGTATTACATAGTCTCTTCCAAATAAGGAATAATAGGCCTGATACACGTTGTGGACAAACCCTTAAAGAAGAAATAGCAAGAAACATTGGGAACACTATGCCCAAAATGCTAAAGATAGCCATTGCATTAATCCTATTTTCAACCGAATGGGGTAAAGTCATAGTAAATCTGTAGTTATTTACCTTTTCTCTTCTATGTTCCCTCTATTATGTCTCATAACTTGTTACATTAAAACAAAGATTCCCTCAGTACAAACAACATTGCTCCTCTTTCATTATGCCCCGTTAGAAAGCAACATTATTACCTGTACAAGGTAAGACTAATGAGAAACAGCTTTAACTCAGTCTGACATGGACAAATAAATAGGACATCCGAGTTAAGTGTTTTCAAGGAAGTTCATTTATATTGAGGATGATACCCATCTCAACTGTTTGTCTGTCTTTAAGTGGATAATTCAGATAGGAAATTAGAAGAAGCAGATCCACTAAATGCATCTAGGAGTTTGTGTTTTTAAGATGGTTTTCTCTGTCTGGACCCCTCGGGGCACTTTTCAAATAGTTGCATGTTCCCGGAATTAAAGTTTTTCAAAATAGCTGCAAATCATATACAGTATGCATATGCCTCTGATCTTCACTCCATGCCTGAGGTCAACTCAAAAAGTCAGTGCAGCATATATACATAGGTATGTAGAGCCTACACTTTCCCCCATTCTCTCAGTGTTTGTACATTAAACTGTTGCCACCAATAGAAAAATATCTTGTCTTCACTCCAGCTGTACTTACTCCTTTGTGTTTGTCCTTAAGGATGTTTGAAATACACACAGCTTAAATCCATACTGGTGAACTTAAAAGCACACAAACCAGTATGAAGCATGAATCATTAAAATTATAGATTGTTTTTTGTATCACCAGTACATGAAATATATGGTATTTTGTACGGTTTGCAATGTAAGAGGAGGAGAATTCCATAGTGTCTAAATGTTTGTGTTGTTAAGCATAAAAGAAAGTACTTGCAAAGCCAAATGTCACGTGAGCTTTTGCCCATTTTGAGTTTGTCAGCTGTGCTTGTTCTGTGTGTTGTATTCTGATTATGTTGAGCTCACTGAAGATAGACCGCGAGACTCGTTTCCTCTTTTCCTCTCAGTTATTCATTGGAATCACTGTTAAGATTTTTATTTTTTTTTTTAAATTTCATTTCATTTAACACAAAAAATGTAAGCCTTTCTATGTGAAGTTTGCTTGTTCTGATTGTACCATCTTTCCCCCGTGGCCAAATACATACATTCTTGTTCAAGTGGTGCCTCTTCATTTATTTCATTTGTGATTATGAGTTAGTGTTTCTAGAACAGGCAACCTACCATGTTGAGCAACTTACATGCGATATGTATTATGACATATGTATTATTTACTTCTATAAAAGTAGTAGGGGTACCTTATTAGATGACTTTTTATTTTTATTCTTTAAACTTCTGTGTCCCTTTTCCCTCTCATATTCGAGACGTCTTTGTGTGGACAAAGGTGTATTGCAGTGACACATTATCTGAACACTGTTTGGGTCATTTTAATGACTGAATCATTCTTTAAGCTCTGTTATTTGTTTGTCAAATGTTTGTGCACAACACATTGTATTGGTCTGTTTGAGTTAATCGTTCATCTTTTAAGTCCTATGGCAACATTTATGAGTAACGTAAAGAAAAATGTTTTATACCTCATAAGAAACGAGTTGTAATTTCATAGGCATTTCAGCAATTGTAACTTTCTTACAATTTGTTGTTACTTACAGTAAGCTCTCACTTTATAATGTGTTTTATGAAGTCACTTGGGATGGTAACCAGCTTCTTCCAACCCTTGTCTGAATAAATCATGGACATAAAATAGATCAATGAAAATGTATGTTTGAGTTGTTAAGTGTAAACACTATTACGTTTGTAGGAGGTTTTTGAAAGCACAACATTTACGATACTGATGTTTACTGTTCAACTTTTTTTTCTCTGCTGGAGAAGATACATTTTAGATTCAAGATTTGAATCTAAAATCTAAACAGCGTTTTGATAAGTTTGCACAGACACATTAAAAAAGGGAACAACTCCAACCTGAGTTCACTTGTTTCGAGAACCACGGCCGCACTGTGGTTCAGTAAACAGCTTACCAAGTTTCGCCCCGGGTTTGTTCAGTAAACACGGTTGGATCCTATCGAGAGTGACGAGCGCAGTGATTCCACTTTAGAATAAATCTCAGCTCTCAGCCTTCCAGCCCAAACAACAGGCCATCTTGTCTTGGCCTTCAGGGGTTTGGTCCCTCAACAAGGAGGAGTGCACCTGGGACCACACTTTGTACCCTAATAGTTTATAGCATCTCCACATACGCACTAACCGAGGTCACCAGTAGCTCACATGGTGGGAGACTGTATGTCAACAGCAGGTCACTTTATTTGTCAAAATGGTTGTTTATTATTATCTTCTCCACTGCATGCAGCCGCCCCAAGCATCCATCCATCAAAAGCCGAGCAATTAGGCCGCTCATACAAGTTTGTTTTTCTTTGTCAAATCAGCCGTTCAGACCAGAGATTCAATAAACATCTCAAATAAATTGACATTATCTTTTTACAGAAATGTGTTTGAACAGAATAAACGACACTAATTTTGGCTTGATGTGAAAATAGTAACATTTTTAGAACCAAGAAAAAAAAAACGAAAACAACAACAAACAAATTGAATCCATTTATGTAAGACTAGTCATAGCACACCTGTCTATCTGTGGCTAATGGTTTAGTATACAGTAACTGACATTGACCCCAATAGGGTCAAATGAAAGCAGTTAGTGCCGGGTCATTACACCACTAAAATGGGGTGTCACATAGATGTCTATGGGGGAGCTGACACGGTTTGTGTGCTTCAATCTCGCTCTTCGCCCATGTACATTCATCCATTTGAATTGATTTTATTTCGTATAATCATTGGTTCACTCGATCTGCTTGGCTAAAATACTATTACCAAATGTATTTCAGCCATGCCTGCCTTTGGAAATTGTCTTCTGAAGATGTGAGTGTCTTCATCAGGTCTGAAGAACAAGCTACACCATGTGAGGGTAAAACACAAACCAAGAAAACAAGATTAAGCTTTTTGAAATCACACAGATATTGTGATAGTCTGATAAAGTGAATAAATAATTTAGCAACACGAAATTAAGATTACTACCCACTATGCTGAAACAAAACTTTAAGTGCACGGTATTTCAGAATCATGTCTTGGTTTTCTGTTTTGTGAATCAATTTCTTTGAGTTGGCATAAGAGAGTGGCATGGAAGCATATGTTGCTTTATCCTGGCGCAGCTACAGTTCAACCTGTTTTGTACATTGATGCTGTGTGCAATACATTCCAATGGGTTCAACCTTTGACAGGACAAATTCAAAGTCTGTTGAATTTTTGGAACGGCTACTTCAGTATCTCCAGACCGACGCGACTTCAGTTTGATTCTGGGCTAAGAGTGCTTTTTCTGTTTGGAGATTGCATATTCTTCTCTGGGGGGGGTGAAGGGGCTTTCTATGGGTACTCTGACTTCCCTTATGGATGGATGGATGGATAGATGGATGGATGGATGGATGGATGGATGGATGGATGGATGGATGGATGGATGGATGGATGGATGGATGGATGGATGGATGGATGGATGGATGGATGGATGGATGGATGGATGGATTCCCTGCCCTGATGTGTCTCACCGGTGTCTGAGCGTATGATTGTCTGCACTGACAGTCAACATATTGGGCGCTTTCCGTGTGTTCCGGTTGTTGGATCGTCTGCGTTTCTGTGTGTATAGTTTCCTAGTGTCTCAGACTGTTTTCCTGTGTCCTGCTTTCCAGTACCTCAAGTGAATATCTCATGTGTTCGCGTGGAGTTTGTTATTTCAGACATTTAGATTTCTGTTTTTTTGTTTTTGTTATTGGGAATAAATATGACCATCTGTTCCACCAACAGCGTTGCCTGGCGTCCCGAGTCTTCTCCTGAGCCAAACACAACTCAACTACGATGGAAATCTTCTTTCAGTTTCTTCCAGAATAAACAGGCTTTCCCAGCATTCCCACAGTCGGTTTTAGTCAATCAAAGTTGAGAAAAATGTCCATTGAGACCATTAACCAGTGTCCTTTATGACTGATTCGCACTGTATTAAGTACAGTGGCATAAATGTTTACACTATCAACACCAATGTATTTTCACTTTCTATATTTTCCAGTGTGTATGGAAGTCAAGTCAGCCAAAAGAACTTAAGTCAGATGCCAAATCAATAAGTCATACTTAATACACCTTATTGCAAAGTCAGTGATATAACAACATTTCACTCGTAGCTATTATATTGTAACAAAATAAAACCCTCCTCTCTCTGTGTGAAAAGCCTTGGAGTCTCATCATTTAAAGAAAACATCTCTGAAAACAGAGTGGAGAGCAGCAACTTTCTAAGGAGAATAGATTCCCCTCATTCCCCTCTCGCTGTGACTCTCCCTCCTTCAGTTCCCTTTATTGCTGTTGTTAGTCTCCTTAGCTTCGTAGCCGTCCCTGTAAAGCCCTCAGCATGTTGGCGCTTCAAAGGCATCCCAGAATAAATCAAGACCACTCAAGATTAACGGTGGCAAATTATTCATGAACCCAAGGTCTCCTGGCCGGGAATAGCACAGCATCCTGGGCGACATGTCACAAAGCATCGGGGTTAAAGAAAACATGAGAGCGCGCGCGCACACACACACACACACACACACACACACGCACACACACACACACACACACACACACACACACGCTCCAACACAAGCCCATCTCGGTGATACCGCTGCTGCCACCCAATGCTGCACCCACTTAAATTAAATGTTTTGGTTATTCTGTATGTACACACACATTTCATTCCTAACAGCCAGAGGGAAGGCAGGAAGGAAGAACAGGAGAGGGTGACACAAGAGGTCAACAACACTGAATCCAGTTCGACTCATATTTTCTACAAGCACTCCATCTGCTCACTGATAACTGATGCTTGTTTATGTAATCAATAAAACAACGCACTCTCGAATAGTGTGGGATTTCAGCAACCTGATTACCGGCTGCCTAACTGGCTGACTTGAGTGGATGTGGGAACGGCGGTCCCAATAAGGCAGTAAAGGCAGAGAGAGCTCGGAGGGAGTATCCGTTTAGCAGTGACCAGCCTCGGCCTGCACTGATTCCCCCGTAATAAGCTTTGGGCTTGGCTCCCACCGGAGAGTTTGGTTGACAATCTGACAAAGTTATCTCAAGATAAATGGGTTACGGGTCGGAGGCGGCGGGAGAGAGAGAGAGAGAGAGAGAGAGAGAGAGAGAGAGAGAGAGAGAGAGAGAGAGAGAGAGACTTCTCTGTCAGTGA
Organism: Lipophrys pholis; assembly: GCF_963383615.2. Classification (NCBI taxonomy): domain Eukaryota; kingdom Metazoa; phylum Chordata; class Actinopteri; order Blenniiformes; family Blenniidae; genus Lipophrys; species Lipophrys pholis. The sequence goes on from NC_137648.1 coordinate 9,515,260, forward strand.
TGTTTTGATGGAGGATGTGTATCGCCGCGAGCGCTGGTGCTAGCAGGTCCCTCCAGGTAGATTTGGAAGATTGTCTTTGGCTGCATCTGCAAACAGAGCGGTGTTGTATGTATGTGTGTGTGTGTGTGTGTGTGTGTGTGTGTGTGTGTGTGTGTGTGTGTGTGTGTGTGTGTGTGTGTGTGTGTGTGTGTGTGTGTGTGTGTGTGTGTGTGTGTGTGTGTGTGTGTGTGTGCGCACCTCCATCTTTCTGTGTATTGGTGAATCTGATAGCTTTATTAAGAGCTAGATTTGCAAAGACAGAACACAGTCCCTGTGAAGCGCCACCAGCACGGCCGGAGAATCCTGAGGCAAAGGTCACGAGTTCAACATTTTAGATGGACAACATTGATAGGCCTAAACAAGTGGACTCCCCGTATCAGCCTATATACCATAAGCCATTTAAGTAATGACTGGATCTGTCTCTCACTTAACCACAGAGACAAAAGCACAAACCGGGGCGTGCGTGCACACACACACACACACACACACACACACACACACACACACACACACACACACACACACACACACACACACACACACACACACACACACACACACACACACACACACACACACACAAACACACACAGATGAGGACCAAAGTTTTTCCCTTCACAGGCAAACACTCACGTAGACACACCAAACAGGAGAGTACCTATCACCAAGCCAGGCCTGTTTTTTTACCCTTTAATTCCCCAGATAAACAGACTTTCTCTGATCCTGTCAGTCCGCGTTATCTGCGATGCCGGTCTGCCGGTCCACTACTGTGGAGCGAATTAGGACCCTAAATGTCAAAATTGCGGCACTTTATTAAGTTAATTAGATGGTGAGTGTACATGGAGGCAGGGAGGAAAAGCACCGAGTGACAAACACTGAGAAACAATGACAGCAACTGCAGAATATTCAACAAACGCAAATGAAACAGAAGTACATATTTAAATAGAACAAATGCATATACTAGGTTGGAGTATGCTTTATAAAACATACATTCACGTTTTTGGCATCTGCGACTTTCATCTGAAAGACACTGAAATTGAATATTGGCTGAAATCATCTGTGCTGCATAATTTGCACTGCTTGGTCAATGTATTAATCATCATTATACCAACAATATGTCACCAAAACACTAAGTCAGGACAAGGATCGCTCACAAATGTCCAGATCAATGACCTACAAATCTACAAAAGTGAACATTTTGACTTTGAGTCCTTTAGCCTGGATGATGATGTCCAAACAGCTGGAGATGACAGTAGTTATTCTCAGATTAGAGCATTGGTTCATTTATGAATCTATTTTCTATATTCCTTCATCCAACTTAAGGGTCGTGAGGCAAGAGTACGAAACACTACAACATCGTGCAGCTCTCCAAATGGTTCATTGGAGGATCAAAATCAAATAGAGTGTCTCCAAGTGTCTTACCAAACTGTCTACAATGGCTTATCTCTGTGCAATAGCTACGTTTCCTTCGCTGTAAATGACCTCAAAAATCTGCAGTGAAGTATAAAATATTAACCCCTACCTGGACCTGAACAGCTTATGAAAGTGACTGAATGGCTTCCATGCAAGCGGTATAACTGTTTTCACTTTGCTTTTGTGCTTTCAGAAAGAGCCCGAGGTGTCAAAAATGCCCCCCAAAAAATGTAACTCATAAAGCAGTATGACTTTAAAATGGCCATAAAGTAAGTAATAAAATGCAGATGTACTATTTAAAACGCACCATAATATGCACTGTTGTCAACATCATCACGACTTTTTAACTCTTACTCCATTGTCAAACTCCTTCTTCATTGTATTCAGGGCCACAAATGGGGATTAAATTTTGATTTTTTTTTTTTTAGCGTTCTTCTTTTTAAACCCGCTCCGTGCCCTTAAATCTGTATTTTCTGAACCTCTCCGCCATCTCGACACTTGAAAGCGAACCACTGATCAATGCTTTGCAGACTGTACTAATCGATTAGGAATGAACAGAGGGAGACCGGTCTAATGGCTGTTCTTGACTGAAAAGGCCTTCCTCTATGAGAGCAGTTGTTCATTACAGGGCTATTTCATGGTGTTCGTCACTTTGCAAGCTTCTGTCTTTCATTCAGCAGCGCGTTGGATGGAGGAATGGCCTCAGGATATATTGTCTGCTCAGAGCTTGAATGTTGTCATGCTAGTTCTCAGTGATTTGCCTTGTGCGATTCAGGACTTTGAAAAATGGGAAATGTGTTTCGCAGACTTGGGAGAAAGGGCTGAATGTGATATCAGTGTTACCCAGTGCAGGATGTTAAGAAAGTCTGTGGGAGAATGGAGTTATGTTTCAGTTCAATCAGAATCTTAAAGTAATGTTTTAGTACTTATGCTGGCTTTAATGTTTTATTACAATCAGCTTAACATTCAGGTTTAAGAATGCTTTTTAATGTTTTTTCAGCACTAGGGCAGAACAATATTCAATTCATACAGCTCAGACAGAGTTTTATATGGTTCACATGCAGTGCAGTATGTGCTTTTGTTATGAAATGTGTGTTCACAGCCGTGTTACTCCGAGGAAGCCAAAAGCAATAAGTCAAGGACAGGTTCTTGACGGTTGCTCTGAGTTGAATTATTTACCCTACATTCCAACAATATGTAAAGTATCCAAAGCATCTCAATCGAAATCTGCCTGCAACACAGCTCAGTGATTCTCTCCATACTAAACAGAGACCTCTGGGCATGACAGCAGCCATACATTATTTCTACCTCACACACTCTTGGCTCGTACATCCACACACCACACAGCGCACATAGCTCCACATATAACCTCTGATGCATTATTTCTCTAGCCTTCAGTGTGAGAGTCACAGGTGAGTCCTGGCTGCTTTCATCATAGGCTGGCTGTCCGGCTGGCTGGCTGGAGTCTCATCTGTCCCTGGGTTGAAATTGCCAATAAAGAGGGTCTCATATAGATCACCCCCAACGGGGGCTGGCGACCTGTCATGCAGCCCATGATTCCTAGCTCTCAGAGAGGAGAAGAGGGACAAATAACCCTCTGAATCTCCCTATATCTATCTCTCCACCCTCCCCCTCCACTCTCTGTCTTCTTTTCCAGTCACACACACATACATGTCCCTTCTACACCTCTCCAGCAGGCCATAAAGTGCCACGCGAAAGGGATATAGTGGACACAGTCAGAGGAGAGACAAGTGCCGGCCTGAGCTTTCACTTTCTCGTTCCAGAGGCAGTGAATCAAACTAATGGGTTAAAGGCATGAAGATGGATGAGTGGGGAGGATTAGGAGCCGGGCAGAGGTTTCCCAAATGCATTCTCATGCGCTTTTTATTCTTAAACATTTTAAACTTTGCAATAGAAAAGATGGCATTTCATTTAAACCTTCTACATATGTAGGAAAAAATGTAATTGCACCCCTCAGTCATGAATCACAATACATCCATGAATACTTCGAAAGTCAAGATGACACAAAAAGAATTGACAAACACATTAATTTAAATATTTAGAATATACTACTGCATTAAGTATTACTCTGACATGACTAATATGCATTATCCTTTCAATGATAAACTGAATATACTGGTGTTGGTTTATTTCAGAAAAGAGAAACAATGCTATCTATGTTGTAATAAGTTATACATGATTCCTTCTCTTTTTACCCGTTACTTTTTAATTTCACATTAAAAGTAAATTTTTACAAGACAGTCTTACTCGAAGACTGCAACTGTACTGTGAGCTGAGATGGACTATGTGATATTTGAAAGACCCACAGTGCTCCCTGCTGGTAGGAAACAGAACAGCAGCTGAGTGTGTGACTGAGATTCGTGTGTGTGTGTGTGTGTGTGTGTGTGTGTGTGTGTGTGTGTGTGTGTGTGTGTGTGTGTGTGTGTGTGTGTGTGTGTGTGTGTGTGTGTGTGTGTGTGTGTGTGTGTGTGTGTGTGTGTGCCTTCTTTAACCCCACGTGAGCTACATCACTTCAAACCTCGAACAACATGGGAGTCTCCTTCATCAACCTCAGGCCCACAGCGAGAGCACGGGCAACAGTTTTCTCCAAGATTTTATCTGAATCATGGATGAGAGACACAAAGACCAAAAGAGAGAGAGAGAGAGAGAGAGAGAGAGAGAGAGAGAGAGAGAGAGAGAGAGAGAGAGAGGAACCTGCATGGCCCGTGGGCAACTTCAATAAAAGACAATCTGACTTTTCAGAAGCTATAATAATCAAGATCCTCCCACCGTGGTTGTTTGTCTGAGGGGGACACGGATGGCTATGGAGGAGGAAATTCAGAGCGGTAATTAATACTCCTAAGTGACTGCTGCTGGATGGAAGACAGGGACAGGGCTTGTTGTGGCTGTGAGCTGGTACTGTGTCCCCCAGCATGTCCCACAGCTCCGTGGGCTGGCATGTAAGTGGAGAAGGAAATGGAGAAACTGCCATTATAACTCCTTTCGTCTGACTGCAGGGCCTGTCCTGATCAGAGACGGAAATGCCCTCCATTCCACTTATACACACACACACACACACACACACACACACACACACACACACACACACACACACACACACACACACAGCTCTATGAGTATGTCTTCCAATGCTAATCTTGTGTCACAAATGTGAAGGGAAAGACATGAAATGCCACAAAAATGTCATCACTCCACCCTTGTCACTGGCTCAGCTAGCCCTTCCCTCTCCCCTGTAAGCATATTCAAACATACACTAATTTGCATGTGTGTGTCTGTGTGTGTGCCTGTGCGCGCTTATGTGTGATGGAGTGTGGGACCAGCTTGTTGTTTTTAGCCTTTGGGTGCCTGCTCTGCATGGAGCAGCAGGGTGGTTCCTATAATCCCATCACTGTTGTCGTCATGAAGGCCCAAAGGCCCCCGCCCGGAGGTGCGACATTTCTGGCATCCTCTGACTCTCATCCACTACCAGAGCCAGCAGCTCTGAGCCAAAAGACACACTGTGCGGACTATCGCGAGTCGTTTACAACACTGACTGAAAATGACTGACTGTGTGGTGGATTTGGCTTGGAAAATAGATGAAAAATATGTCTTGGAGAATAGATCTCTGTAACTGACCTGAAACATGCGATGAGTTCTGAATTCATGAGAAAATCTGTGGCAACTTTGAGTCGAATGAAGTCGTCTGTTGTTGGGGTTTTTCTGTGTATTTGTCTGATGACAACTTTCTCCAATACTAGGACGGTCTGCTTGCATCTCTTTAATATGTGACTGTATGTGGATTGTGAATCTGAGCAGAATTTTAAGATCTTACCTTTTCATAGGCTGAACAGTTAATCAATAACAACACCGGTGATAAAAAAAAAAAGCATTATTGCAGGTGTAATATTATTAAAGATTTTATACCCGTGATGCTTTCACAAACAGATAATTAGGATGAATAAACCCATAAACTCTCATGTCGCAAAGTTTCTTAAATGTTTAGTAGAGTCTGTTTTTTTCAGTCATTCATCAAGTTTGCTCTGGACAAAATGAACTCAAAACTAAAATCTGACAGGAGCTGTAGGTACAGTCAACGTGCAGACCCCCATACATCTGTCTGTCTTCATCTCACAGCTCTCAGCCTTTTCCCAGACTGTCACCTAACCGCCTGGCGCCTGTCCCCGTCTTTGCTCCATGGTGGGGATCCAACCTAGCAACAATAAGCAATTTCACCAATCTGTGGTGACAGCGTTCATGTCGACTACTCGCAACCCATCCTGTCTTTCCATCCGCACGCGTCCGAGTGGTTAAAATACAGGATTCAGTCAAAGAGCTTTCACAGGTCATGAAAGGTAACAGAGGAGACAGGCGGGGCTGCAGGCCCTGCATCCAGGCCAGACAAATCAATGTAACGGCATATTGTAAGCCACAGAGTAGGCAGGAGGGGGGGGGGATACATCTACCAGGACTGAGGCTGCGTTTATGGCTATGCCTTCCTCGAGAAACCCGTCGGCAGTATGGGTGACCCCCACTGTAGATTTCCTTACTAATGTGACCCCAGATTGTGTATCACAATCGGTATGAGAAAACTCCCACAGGCTACAGTTAGTCCCAGGCACTAGGGATCATTGTCCTCAGCCCGCCTGAGTACAGACAGGATGTGGCAGCTTCAAGGCATTTAGTTAAAGGAGACGCACTTTAATGCTGCAGGCATGCATTTATGGAAGCCCTACTCTACGGTAAAAGTGTATGACATGCTGCAGCCAATAAACAAACAGCAGAAAAAGGAAGGTTGGATGGGAGAAAAATCCAGAGAATTAGCCTTACCTTGTTTCATGGCATCTAATCATTTGTGATAGTCTGTGTACTCATTCTTATAATTAATTTGTTTTCTAGGACAGCTATTTCTCAACAAATTGGGTTTAAAAATATCATCTGTTCTCTTATATTAAGTGCACGCGGTGAAAAGGAACATTGTGGATACAGTGGGTGTGCAAGGCAATAAACATCAGTGAAAGTAGTTCACATGAAGTATAGCTGCTGTCATATGAAAATCTAAAAACCCTGGATATTCAGACATAAAAACTGTTATGTTACATGTCCTGAATGTTGGTTATTTCACTTGTATACATTTAGCCACACAGTCGCAATTCAAATATGATGGAACAATTGATCAAGTAAATGTGAAAAAAGTGTAATCTGTATTTGGACTCACTAATTGTAATCAGGGAATAAAGGGCAATGTAATGGTATGTTTGCTGCACTGTAGTGAATAAGTGATATTTACAATACAAGTATGAGGCAAGAATAACAAATATTAGTTAAAATATTGTAAAATATTTTGTGGGTTATTTGAAGTACATTCATTCATTCAAGGGTTTTAGTCATCAAATACTCACACTTGCTCGCTGTAAAAGAAGTCATCACTGGCTAAAACTATTTTTGGTATTTCTTAGTTAAAGATATCATTACTAATGGATTTCACATGTAAAGCACTTCCCTACTGCTTCAGCAGACCCCAATGCATTTTACATTATTAACCATTGACCCATTCTCACACCAAAGGTGACATTCAATCCATCCTTTTGGGGTTCACTGTCTCAACCAAGGACACTTTGACATATGAAAGGGGGGATATGTGGGATTGAAACTGAAACTTTCCGATTGAGGGACGGACCGCTCATAATAACTGAGCCACAGTCACAGATATGACCTCAAGTGTTGTCATCCAGGTGAGCTGATACAAAGAGGATCAGCAAGGAATGAAAGCAAAGCTTGTAGTGTGACATCTCGACACAGCTGTCATTCTCTGTGGTGCCATACATGAACACAGAGGTACATGCTCTCTCTCTGTCTCTCTCTTACCCACACACACACACACACACACACACACACACGCACACACACACGCACACACAAACTCACACACACCTGGACAGCGCATAGTTAGTAAACCCCGGTTTGACTGACAGCTGACATTTCATTATGGGGAAATCGCAGCGGCACAGTACAAATCTAACCAGACATGACACACACAATGTCACAGCCAGGACACACTGCAGAAACAGACAAGCATGGCAGAATAAACTTTGCTGCAGGACTTTAGACTCAAACTCCAGACTTTCAACCGTCATTTTGATTCCATTTGACCACAAACACTCACAAGAAACATTCTGGGATCACGTGTGTGTTCCAGTGAACTGGCAGGACTGTTTAACATTTACTGTGGATCAGGTCAACCAACCTTGCTGCGGAGGGTGTTTGGGCATCAGACATCCCTGAATTCCTGTGAGGAAAAAGATGGTGTGTGTGTGTGTGTGTGTGTGTGTGTGTGTGTGTGTGTGTGTGTGTGTGTGTGTGTGTGTGTGTGTGTGTGTGTGTGTGTGTGTGTGTGCGTGCGTGCGTGCGTGCGTGCGTGCGTGCGTGCGTGCGTGCGTGCGTGTGTGTGTGTGTGTGTGTGTGTTAAACTGTATACTGAGTTAGCAACTATGATTTCTTTTCATATGGATTCCGCTACAGAAAGCCAGCAAATCAATTGATGTGATTTCAACATTTTCCTAAAAAGAATGCATGATATTTATATGTTGAAATAGCTGTTGATGTCAGCTGCAAGAAAAAAAAAGTAAATCATAACTAATCTATTCCAAGTTTTTGTTTGCTTGTTTGCTTGTTTGTTTGTTTGTTTGTTTGTTTGTCTGTCTGTCTGTTTGTTTGTTATGAGGTTGAGTGAACAAGCGAGTAAAAAGGTAAATAAAATATCCCCACCCCAATTTTGGGGGGAAAAGTGTCTCAGATATTTTTATTTTATTTTATTTCATTAGATAATTTAATAATCTGATTTATTTATTTTTAGTTTATGTTTCGCGTCATCACTGCTGCAACACAAGGACAGAGCCACACAGCCTGTTTTGGTTGGTGAAATAAACTGTCGGTCAAATTGTAGTAGGCGGGACTTCAGCCTTTCATCCAATCAGATCAGCACTCCACTCAGTTCCCCCACTCCTCAGAAACATGGCGTTGCGAGAGCTCGCGTCGCTGGAGAAATACTTGGGACTAAAAAAGCCTAACAAATACAGTACACAGGGGGATAAAAAGGTGATATGACTGCTTTATTTTACCGCCCACGGATATTAATAAATGGCCGTATTATTTGATAGTGTGTGCGCCATTGTGAGCGCTCCACAGAAGCTAACCAGGTGTGCTAACATGCTAAGCGTGTGTGTTGCGGCTCCTTTGCTTTGTCCACGCTGTTTCATCAGGTCCAAATGAACTGAGTTACTCCGAACGACACGGTCGCTCAGATACTCCTAACATAGCCAGGCAGCATGTGTGTTTCCAGGTGTCTTATTTCCTCGCGTTGGCACAATGAAGCGGCTCCATGCTTTGTGGCTGGTCGTCCATAGTAATGAACGTAATGAAGCAGGGGTGGAGTCAGTCAGCTGTCACTGTCCCCACTGGACTGTTGCAACTCTCCTATGTCGCCTAATTCACACGAAAACTGCGATTATACACTCAAATTTAATTATGAACTTACATGCCTACGTCCCATGGACTTAATCACCCAGATGATTTGACCAAATCTTCATCATTGCACCCAAATATTGCCAACGTGGCAGCACCAGTCAATTTCCAATCATCACTCGCCATCCTGACAGCAACGAAGTAATTTACCCCACACAGATCTCCTCCTTTTTGTCCATAGTTTATGGGAACATCAGAGTTTTAGACATTTCACTAACCTTTCTCTCATTGTCTCCTTTCTGACATGCCCTCAGGTACCAGTACTACAAAATAATAATGGCCCTCCACTGGTGGGCCAGGTAACCATCGCCTGCCACCTGGTGAAAGACGCCAAGCGACCAGAGCTTCTTGGGGACAACGCAGAGAGCAGGGCAGTGGTGCAGCAGTGGCTGGAGTACAAAGTGACCAAGCTTGACCGCTGCTGTAAGGAAGATATCAAGACCATTCTGAAGGTAAAGATGTTTTATTTTTTTGTTTTTTATGGCAAGTGATGTTTCATTATCAGGCTTAAATGTGTTTTGAAGCAAATAGCAACACACACCCAGATGCATAATGTAGAGTCAACAATTTAACTTAAAACAGATGTTTTTAGAATGTGGGAGAAACCTGCACTACCTAAAGGAAACCCTCTTCAAATGATGCTCAGAACGAGCAAACCACTTCACCACCATGTGGCCAGCGGATTCTGTTCCACTATTACCTATTGAAATCAGTAACGGCATCAAAATAAAACTCAAGATGAACTTTAAAATGATTCATTCTCATGACTTTATATTTTGTTTGGATGATGTACTGCTGTAAATCATGGTGGTTGTTTTTTTTTTTTTTTTTTTCTGATTTAAGCCAACACTCCAGTCTCTTTAATTCAAGTATCATATAACAGTCAGTGTGCTCTGTGAGGTGGGGCTGAGCCATTAATCAAATATAAAGTCAAATTACAATAAGAAACATTGCCATTTGCTGATTGCAAAGAGTGGGTACTGTTTGTATTGATATTTACACTGATATTTGCACTGAATATTTCTCAAAGGTACATGACTGATGATGTGACAATGTGGTCCTTCTCATATCTGAGACCACGCTCAAACAGCAACGTAAACGTCACATGACTACCATCAAATTCGCACAAAGGACAGTTTACCGTCTTGTCCTGTGTTACATAATTCTTTATGTGAATTAAAAAAAAAAACTTCAAAGAAATACTTGTTTTCAGCAATTATATCTTTTCAGGTATAAGTAGAATTTGAAAAAAAAAAAAAAAGACAAATTTAAATGTCAATGTCAGAAAAATCCCAATTTAATATTTTCAGTCCCAGTTTGCATCCTTCCTGAATATTTTCTGTGTAATCATAGCACAAGCTCTTGCTGTTCCCTGGAAGAGACCAATTTACAACAGACTGTATTTTTCTGTCTCTTCACGGAAAGTTGTTATGTTGGTTTGGGGGGGTCAACAACATTTTGTGAATTCCCCACATTCCCAGTTCCACGCGCTACGGTGTGAGTCTATTTCATTGCGAATTTCTGCAAATCCCATCGTTGTTTGTCACGATGTGGGAGTTATATAAGTGCACCGCAGAGGTGCCAAGGAATCTCAATTTCTCATCCCTTTTCTTTCTGGCCACCAGTTGGGTCAGTGTGGGTTTGCATCCGCCTTGTTAAGACACAAGCGACAGGAACACAGACTGATGTATGGCCCTTCAGTGACATGGCCCCGCGCGACAGAGAAAAATGCTTTAATGTGCCTGACGCCAGTCAGCGTGAAATGGATCGTCAGCCACTGGTCTGCTGGACGCAAGGCGCCTCTTGGCACCGTGCTGTCAGCGTGAAGTGTCTGCGTGTGTGTGTGTGTGTGTGTGTGTGTGTGTGTGTGTGTGTGTGTGTGTGTGTGTGTGTGTGTGTGTGTGTGTGTGTGTGTGTGTGTGTGTGTGTGTGTGTGTGTGTGTGTGTGTGTGTGTGTGTGTGTGTGTGTGTGTGTGTGTGTGTGTGTGTGTGTGTGTGTACTTCTCAGCGTGACACACTGTTGTGGCATGGCTGAGAAGTCATGCTGTGTGGCAGCATGTTATCTGGACAGGCCTCTTAAATATTTTAATGGTGCCACTTACAGAAGGAAGTCGCCCTGAGCAGCTCAGGCCTGGTGCCTGGTGGCCCCCTGTCCTGTCCTGCTGCTTCAGCTGCATCTTTAACGGTCTTCTTTTGAGTACACCAGTCATCTCCCGTTAAATTATCCAGACATAAAAGTGTCAAGTGCAGGAGTTGTTAAACTGTATCACCCCGGGATGCAAATCAGAAATTCATAGTTATTTTGTTTCATGCTGAGACTTGTTTACCAAATAAACATCTTGTCACTCACATAATGTCACTATAATCAAAGCAGAACGGTTCGGCCCTGAACTCTGCAGAAGCTGAAGAAAGTTTGGCTCTGCTCTCTAAGTCTTATTAGGCGAGCACTGTGTGACTTCCTGCTGCCACAGAATTTGACTCCTGTTGTTTGTTTTATGATGCAAAAGCTCCATTATTCCATTTTTGACATGTGCCAATGACTTTGTCTTCAGCATCCCGTTTTTCACAAAACTCTTATCAACTCATGAAGCCCTGAAAACATTTCAAGCTCTCCATTCTGTGCATTTAATGTATTCAGAAATTAAAGTTTCGAGTTCTGAGATGGGCATCGCCAGCATTAGTTGCCTGCAGGCGCGGGGGACAGAAGAAAGTTGTGCAAACTCCAGAGGTCACTGTTTTCTGCCTCAAAGAGATGCTGCAACAATAGAAAAATAGTTTCTTTAGTATCATGACAGCAGCCAACATCACTGGAGTATGTACGGATAAAGGAGACTATAACGGGCACGTTGGCATGCGTATCAATGCAGCTGGGAAAAAAAAAAGAAAAAAATCTTGTGCAATGTTCAGACTGTCCTGTAAAAATTCCCAGCTCAGCTTGTCCAGCCTGTAAAACACTAAAAAGTCAATGTATTTAGACGAATGCTACGTGAATCTTAATTTAAGGTGGGAGCAGGTAGAAAGCGACCCAGGTTGGAGCTCCATGTGCTGGGTGGGGGGGGGGTAACGGGAGAGCTGATTCCCCTCTGATGCTCGACTGGGCTTCAGCTCCATGGCTGTAGGCTAAGAAAAGCAAGGATCTGATTGTGGACAGGGAGGAAGTCTGCAGTCTTCATGCCTTGTTTGGCATCACCCACTCTTGCCGCACAATAACTCCATTTGCCCTCAAGATGCTCTGTGCGTGAGTGTGTGTGTGTGTGTGGGTGTGTGTGTGTGTGTGTATATGCATGTGTGTGTGTGGAGTTTTCCCGTCGCACATTGTACAAGTGCTAAAGATGGTCCTTCCCCTGGGACCAGCACTTCCATACACAACTCTGCATGCACAGACACGAGCGGAGAAACACAACAAATGCCCGCCCCAAGTTTATAGACGGCTTCATTAGATTTGCAAGCGAGAGTTGTAGTCATTCGTTAGCGGAGTAAACAAATAGCCTGTTTTTCATACGGCATCTGTGCTAAGTCGCCAGTCATGGGGAGACATGACATACCCCCTCAGGTTACGTGTTATTCCCATCCACATAGCACAGCACAGCACAGCACACAGACTCACACACGCAAGCTCGCATCCAGACTCCCATACCTCACGCACCCACAGACATATAGGTTAATGAACCTGCTGTCGTGTCCCCGTTAGGTCTGCAGTGTCCATTAAGAGGCTAATATTTCGTAAAAGCCGAGTTAGCTTTGCGGGAGCTTTTCAAATGGGATGCAAAGCGGCTCATAGGTTTAACAACATCGTCTCTTCTCTTTAAGGAGGCTTCATTAGCGATTCTTATAATGTATTCATCTGTCATGTGAAGACAAGCGTGTTTACATCTGAGTGCTTACAATAATGCATAAATTATCATAAGTAATGACACAATTTGCATAACACGTTTGTTTTTTGTTTTTTTAATGCCTTCTTTCAGGACCTCAACCTCTACCTGCAAGATAAAGTCTACCTGGCTGGGAACCAGTTCACCGTAGCCGATACACTTATGTATTATGGAATCCATCCACTCATTGTAAGTCACATTTAGAATCTACACTTGTATTCAAAATGAATATCAAAGGTTTGACTCAAGTTTTGTAAAGATTTCTCTTAAGTTCAGTAAAGTTCCAAAGTTGCCTAACATCACATGTTCCATGCAAACCCACATTTGATTGATTTGTTTTGTGCGCTTACATGTTTTTACCCCCATTTAACAGGGACTCGTCTCTTTTCCCTCTCTATCACCTCTCACTTCCATCAAACCACAACTTTAACAAGTAATTTGTCATCGCACACAATAAGACCAGTCATATGGCTGAAGGGCACCGGCAACAACTTGGCAATAAACACTGGGACTACAAACACGATCTCACTTCTCCTCAAACAAATAAAGCGATGTGGCATAAAGTGATGTCTTTAGCCTCAGACCAGGGACAAGTAAGTTTGTTACGCCTTACAGGATGGAGGGAAAAAAGAAAAAGAGAATGTCCAGAAATGGGAGGGGGAGATCACATGTTGAGAGATGTCAGTGGATGTGGCGGAGATGGAAGGTTGCCCCCCCGCCACCAGGCAGGCCAGCGTCACTTTGGTTTCCAATCAGTGTGGTTTTTAACCTCAGGGACAGGAGGTCAGCGAACCCAACCCTTAACCACAGCCGACGCTGATGTTCAATTCATGGAAGGCAACGTTACACAGACATTAAACCTGACTGATGGTTTTAGGCTGGAATGTTGTCCATGTGGGGGATTTCCATATTCCACTTAATTAGATGCTGTAAATCCACACGCCTAATAACATTTATCATCCAAGGACATTTCTGTGAATCATGTTTTTACACAAAGGTTCAAAAAACTGAAAAATATCTGTGTTCTGCAAAACCTTCGCTTTACGATATTCATTCTGAACGTGTTTGTCTGAGGCATCCCTCTGAGCCTTTTCTTTTAGTTTTAAACGCCACAATAGAAGTTTTACTGATTGTTTTAATCAGTCCGCACCACAGACAACATGTGCATCTATTTTGTGGCATAAAAGTAAAGCCCAGCTTCAAAGATGCATCTCAGTAAGAGTAACAGCTTTCAATGTATTGCATTGATTTTATTTCCCCAGTTTTTGATGAGCCGTCATTTTCCTTCACATAATTGTGAAATTCTATCAGTAAAAATGCTCTTGAACCATATTTGACACCTGTTAGAGTTCTTAAACAATGCAGATACTTGTGATGGATATTTTTGAACATCGGGGAGCATTGACATTAAATATGTTGTAAGACAGTATTTCACCATTTTGGGTTCGACTCCCTGCTCGTTCATATTTACGTGTTCCTTTCCTCACCAGAACATTATATAAGCATACAGTCACACAGAAAGGGATCATTGGAATTCACCAGCGTTGCCTCGTGTTGATTTCCTTGAATAACCAGGCGTTGCCCCTCTTGTGTCACGCAGGTGGACCTGTCCATCCAGGAGAAGGAGCAGCACATGAACGTAACGAGGTGGTTCGACCACATCCAGCACTACCCAGGTGTGCGGCACCACCTCCGTCCAGTAGCTGTGCTCAGGAACAGAATTTACACGGGCAGACACCACTGAGTCCTCCTCCCTCTTCCCTCTTCCCTCCTCCCTCCACCCCGACCCGTCACAAATCTTCTGTCCTCTGGAGCAGACGTGGGCAAGCCAGAGTTACATCGTCTCACAAGGATGTGTCATTACACTCATAACGGTTTTCTTTTTATTAATTCCTGCCTTCTTTTTTTTTTTCTTTTTTTTTTTAAGTCACAGTCTTTTTCTGTTTACTCTTTGGATGTCCAATGAGGGAGAAGAATGTGTTTGTGTATGAGGTACATTTAAGGGAATGAATGCTAATAAAAGTCTAGTTCAGGTCATATTTTTAAACCAATCTCAGTGTCTTTAATCTTTATTTTCTCCTGTGGCATTGGCCGTTGGCTTTAACAAGGGTTTGGGAGAAGATGAAAGAAGTTAATCTGTCACCTTAGCGCCTCGGCGCTATGTTAACATTATGTTAACACTATTTATAAGAAATGTTAATTATTCATCATTGAGAAGGCAGCAGTGACATGAGCCAGTGACCTTGTATGTATTTGGTGTGACTCTTGGATGTCTTGTTTAAAAGGAGGAGTGTTTGTTTGGATGTATGGTAAAAAAGGTGTTTCTATTTATTAATAATTATTATTTTTGAGTATTATAACAACTTAAAAATGTGAACTAACTGGTAGTACAACATGTCCTTGGGAAATGTGACTCTCCTCCGTGCCGCCTCAGTGCTTCTCTGCACAGTTGGTCTAAATTAACGTGGTCGCTGGCTCTACATCATAACCCCGTGGACCAATGTCCATATTGTTCTGCCAACTCTCTGCCCTGTGGCATCTAATCGGCCTTTCAGACACGTTATTTATTCAGCGTGAACGTTTTCACGTGCATCTCTCGGCCAGTTCACCGGACTCTTTAGTTTCTGTCCGTGTGTGCGCGCACTTTTTTTTTTTGTTTGTTTGTTTGTTTTTTTGTTCCTTCCTGATTACATCCGTTGCTCTCCGTTCCACTTCCTCGCCACCAGTCGTATGGGCAGCAGTGAGCAGTTGAGCGTCAGCCCCAGAGTCAGAGATCAGAGTGAGGCTCCAATCAGTCCCACTACCACCACTGTTGATGCTGCAGGCCAGAGCGAGGGCAGCGGGCTCACCAGCTGCCACACAGATCCAGCCAGCCAAGGCCAGAACCCAGGCCCCTGGGCGACAGTCAGCCACTGTGTGTCATTTCAACCCTCCTGCTCCCACGGGGGCTACTGCAGAGAGAAGGACGAGGGGAGGCAGCGAGCGAGCAGGGGAGGGAGGAGGGAGGGAGACCACGCAGAGAAAAAGAGCACCCAGAGGCCGAGGGATCTTTTTGTGACATGTGAACAATGATCTGCGCCTCTGAAAGCCTTTCTGCTGTTTGCTGGATGTTGGCTATTAGCACTATTAACGATC
Source organism: Lipophrys pholis (assembly GCF_963383615.2). Classification (NCBI taxonomy): domain Eukaryota; kingdom Metazoa; phylum Chordata; class Actinopteri; order Blenniiformes; family Blenniidae; genus Lipophrys; species Lipophrys pholis. The sequence continues at coordinate 9,531,240 of NC_137648.1, forward strand.
TAATCAAGGCAACAGTGGCACAACTGTGTGTTAACATAATAAAGGTAATAAAATATTGAGCAATTCCTGAAGAAAAATTTGATAGTGTCATTGCAAAGCCTCTTATTGATTAGTTTCTTACATTTCTGCCATCGATTTTCTGTTGTAATACTTTCATAAGGTCTGGCAATGTCATTGAAATCTCTTGATATTTTCTGTTCTCTCGTTAAATGCTGACTCTTCAGTCGCGCTTTATTTAATTCCTCCCTGCTAACAGGCGTCTCATGTTGTCGTCTGGCGCTTTAAAGCCCTGGTTCCTTTATCTCATGTAACAGTGGTGTTCATCCTGTGCCAATAAATCAAAAGGGATACTCGGCTCATGACTCCCGATCTCGCCGCAGATTATTCAGTGTGTGCTGCTTCCCGTGTTCTTCGAGTGTTTGTTTTCCCATGAACCCGCCAGAAGATGGCTTTTGTTCAACCAAGTTCTGCCAGACTGCTTGCTATGTGTTTGTGGCAAAGTGTTAAAAAAAGTGGATGTGAAGGATAAAAACAGCTCGCAGTCATTTGAGCGAGCCTTGTGACCAGTTGGGGCACTTGATGGTGCGGTCTACCATTAAAGAAGCCCTTGTGCTCTCGGTTATGTTAATGTTTGATTGGAATGCTGTTTCCGATGTGTAGAAGCAGCCAGTTCTGCTCACTTTTGAGGTGTAAATAATCAAGTTTCGCCCAGTGACGTTTCAGCCCGAGACGTTAATTTCTGCTTTCGATGATGCCTTAGTTGAAAACAGCGAGTTTTAAAACACCTTCTTCCTGTAGATCCGAACTTTGTGCAATACTTTGCAGGGAAGTAAACATGAAATCCATTATGGTGCCGAATCAAACTACTGGTTTCACACAGAGCATTAAAGTTTTACACCAAAATGCAGTCATTAAAGTAGTGATCAATGTATACAAATGTTTAATATAAAATAGTCAAGTTTAATTTAGTATAATTCACAAAGTCAGTTTTCTACTATAAAACTAACCAAAGTCACACATATCGTAACTTGTAGACACAAATATAACAATGAGATGACGTTTCTTATTGTGTACACATTATGTACTAAAGTACAAGTAGTTAATGTTTTTGTTTTTTTTCAAAAAGTAGTTCTCAAAAAGAATTCTATTATTTGGGACACGGGAGTCATATGGGTCATTAAGAGAAGCATCAAATCCCTGTGATTATCAATGTTGTAAAGCAGAAGTAGTCGTAATTTTGTATAAATATTCAGAATCCTCTCCAAGCTACACTAACTATGTTATAGAGTGTGTTCAGAGCTTATTATCAATTTAACTGAAAATTTTAATGGAAATTACCATCTATGGTCGCTTTCCCTTTAGATAGTTAACGAGAAACTCAAACCAAAGATTCACCAATCCTTAAGATGTCTTTCAAATTAATTAGTTCCCTTATTGTAACGAGCATTCGCTATAAAACATATTGTTAAACACTTTCTGAAAAAAATATTACTTAAAAATACTTTTCACAGCACAGCAGAGCAGAATCTTCTCAAATCAAATTGAAGTTAGTCCTCAAGCTGCTGAAAGTGATCCCTGATGATGATGATGATGATTAGTCACTCTGAGATGAATCTGCGGCTGATGCTGTTGGCAGGATCTCAAAGCCAGGCTCGGCCTCACAGTCAGGCTCCTCCCTGATCAAACCCGGACGCCGTCAAAGCCAGACGCAGCGATGAGGCCGCAGCAGGTAACCCGGACCCAGGCACCAATTAGGGACGACCTTGGCGCCCACTTCTGAAAGCGAGCGGCGCAGCACTCTGCAGGGGTGGCCCCACACCGTGGCCTTCAGTCCCCACAATCAAGACCCGCCCACCGTACCAACTGTGCCCCCGACCCCCGTCAGCCAAATGAAAGCGCAATTTAGCCGGCTGCCTGGTGCGGGAGGGGTCAGAGGTTGATAAGGTGGGGTTATCATCACAATTTGCTGATGATTTGCTCCCCCTCGCTAAAGAGCTGTGGTGGAAAAAAGGCCTGACGCCCCCCCCCCCCCCCCCCCCCCCTTCACTCTGTCTCCAGCCGAGCAGAAGAGGACAAGGGTGAAAAAAGCAATGAAAATTAATGCATGTTGGTGGTTTAACTCAAAATGATGGCAGATTCAACTTTAAAAAAAAGTTTGTTGGATGTGAAAGCACATTTTTGTCTATTGTCTATGTAACGATCATCTTTTATTACTCTAAAGAGCCCAGAAAATGTGGATTTTACACCCACTTTGATGTTTGTTCTGAATGAGAAGGCTCTTTGTTCCACATTCGTATGTTAAAACCACATCAGGGAAAAAAAATACAGGGACAAAACGAGATCTTTCTTCCTGTTTGTTGTTTTTAATATTTACAATGCATTGAGATTGTAACTATCAAATTGTCCTTATCCCTTTTCTTGAAAAGTATACTTTTTTTCCTGACTTGTCAGTCCAGCACGCAGATAAGCATCCTTTTATTCAACGTCTCCAACCTCAAGTTTTTTGTTTGGACACCTCATCACATCATTTCTCATGTTTTTTTAAAAGATCCCACTGCCTTTGTACACCAAACACGTCTCGCAAACACAACGACATGAAAAGACATGTAGACACGTCCATGTTCGTCCGCCAGAGCGTGAAGACATGGCCGCATCAGAACAGTCAGCAGGAGAGTACGGGAGTCACTGAGCAAGCTTTGTCCAAACCCAAAAATAGAGATGGAAGGACAGATTGTCAGTCCTTCACCAGGCCATAACAGCAACAAACACAATCAGTGAATACTTGAAGTCACCGGTCCAACCATCAAATAATCCCAGTGGGAGAAACCCGGAGTACCTGAAGAAAAACCCACAAGCCAACTGGGAGAAAAAGCAAACAATACACTGAAAGGTCCTTAACCCGGAATGAACTCTCATCTTCCTGCTGTGAGGAGACGGTGCAAACCACGGCTTCAATGTGCGTTCAGATTCCAGGCTTTATTTCAGCCATCGCCTCTGATCTGGTTTGTTTCAGGATGAGGGTGAAGTGAGAGGAGTCTGATGAGTCAGAAAAAAAAGCAAAGGTCAGCAGAGTTTTTAAAGAAGTTTGTTGTGGATCTAGAAACTTAGTTTCTACCTCCAGTTTCAGTTGCATAATGCGTAGCTACAGGAAAAGGCCCCTTATTTGAGTTATTTCATTAAATGTTGAAGGGAAGCTGAGATAGTTTTCCTACATTTTGGTGATGTTCAATGAGATCAGGAATAAAACTAAAAACTAAAACACCCAAAGCCGTCGTTGCAGTTCAGTCCTGGACCCAGAGGCCGTGGGATTCCTCCTCCCGGAAACGTCCCAGCATTTAGTTTTAAACCGTCACCTCCTCATCATCTCCCCACACCTTTGTCAACTTTAGTTTGCTAACCGGATCAGATGCTACAAACCCCCCCACCTTCACCTACACAAACTGCCACACAGCCGCCGCCACCACCCTTCATTAGTTCTTATTAACAACATCAGGGGAAGGGAAAAGCATCGGCTGAGACATCTGCTGGAAACCAGGCTCGCCGTCGCTCGTTGACTGATTCAGTGCAACAATCAACACCGCGTGGTGGTGAGGGGAGCGTTAGCATGGCGTAAGCTCTTTTGACAGGACTTATCGACCGCGCTTTATCGTGGCCTGACACGTTGTGACAGTTGTACAAGGCGCCTATAAAGATGGCATCTGATTGTCTATTGCAATTACATGAGCATATGAGCAAGGATGCAGCTATGAAGGACACAAAGGCACAGGAAGGGGGGGGCATGTGGGTTTTTTTTGTGTTTTCTTTTATAGCATGTTCGCAAAACTTATTCCCGGAGACATGAAGGAGAGAAAAGTGTCTCAAGGAGTAACGATGAACTGATGATCTCCACATCCCTTCTGTATTATTAAAGATTTTTTTATTACAGTACAGAGATAAACTTAATGTGTCAGTTTAATATTCCCATACTACTATCATTTGTTATGGAGTACTGTTTAGAAAATGTTAAATCAGGCTCAGATGATGTACAATATAAAACCAGTACACAACTTTTTAATACTGTTTACTTCTAAAAGTGATTCACAGACTGAAGGGATAGATAATCGTTTTCTTTTTGTTTGGTTTTAGGGACTCGGAAAAGAAGACTGGACTTCTTTTCCCAGTCTTGACAGCTATATTTAGTCATGATAATGCTATAGTGAATTGATTAGCTGCTCAGATTATTTGTGGATTATATGTGAATATGTGGTTGCGACGATGAAGACATTAAATGAGGCATTACAAAGTCAAAAAGAAGAAGAAGACAAAATATCACATGAGGACCACAAGCGCAGTTGTTCCAAAAAAATATTTTGATGAAAACTGTGGGTTTGTGGGCAGATTAAAATAGATTTTTCTGGTCAGAACATTGTGCTCATTCATTAATTTATCCTTGAATTCGTTGTGCAATAAATAAATTTAAAAAAAGTAGGTAGCTAATAAGTTGGTTGTTTCAGGTGCAATCAACACAGCATTCCTACCCGGAACTATCTGAGTACGTAGTTAAAACTTCAAGATTTGAAAAAGGTACAGAAAAGACCCATCCATCCCACTTCTATACCACTTTATCCCATTGAAGTCTGATCACAGCGATCCTAATAATGGGTGAAGGCTGGACAGAAGTCCCCACAAGGACAAACGCCGAGAGAGATGGAGAGAAAAACAGAAGAACATGCAAACTCCTCACATAGAAATCCAAAGCCGAGACTCCAGCTGGAGCCTTTTTTTGCCTGTAGGCCGATAACGCTAACCAAAATAATCATCAAATCAATTCAGTCTTGAATGAAATCTTAATGCAATTGTGGTTGTTTCATCCATTTTCCCCCAACAGAAAGTGTTCAGGTGGGGTCATGAAGGGATCGCGTGTCCAATAAAATATGTTCACAGTATGGACGGTGGAGGGGAGCAGACCAAACACACACTGCTGATAAGGAAGTTGGTGAAATCGAGTGTCACGTGAGGTACAAGTTCTATTCCCGTCTTTCAGTTTGCAGACGACGAAGTGCTTGAGTCAAACCTTCAGATTGCAGTTAACTCGCTGTGCATACGTACGCAGTATTCTGTTTACCAAGGACAAAGTGAGTAACAAGTTATTATTATTTTTAGTTATACTGCACATTTTATTTTAATGAAAGGTGATCTGCAGATCAGCTTCAGTCATGACAGTTAAATTTGATTGATGTCAGGTGCTGCACTGGCTATCGGCACAAGCAAGGGAATCAGGTCTTTTAGGGCAGCAAACGTATCTACGCTTCGCTTTGGATTTGTAGATTTATTTGTGATTTATTTGATTTGTCTCTGAAACAGGTCGATTATAACACAATGCAATACTGACAAAGTGCTGAGTTGTGCTGCCAGTCACACCTGTGATGGGTTTTTTCACACGCTTGGTGGAAATTGTAGGGCGGCGATAGTAAGACTGTGGCTGCATGCTGATTCCGATCTTCTCTTCAATCATTGTCTGGGGAATCAACATTGTTTTAACACAGTTAAGGATGTGTTTTCCTGCTTATCTCGTATTGTCCATCCCAATAATCTTATGCCACAACGGGCAAATACATGCGTATCTACAATGTGTTCTTCTGATGCTCTCTTTATCTCACTGTCTGTGTCTCGAGCGCCACACACGCTCACCTTGGATTGCATAAGGATCCCAGGTGTGCAGATAGACCAGAGTTTTACGAGACCCAACTGCTCAACTCATCAATCAGAGAGATGGGTGGCTGATTCGGCACGTAGATGCTAAACTACATATGTGTGACCCCCGGGCAAAGAGATTGCAGAAGACTGCACCTTAAGTCGTTTCTCTCTCTCTATCTCTTTCACACACACACACACACACACACACACGCACACGCGCACACACACACACACACCCGCACACACACACACAGATGACTTGTCTTGAATTAGTCGCCTCGATCGGTCCTCACCCTTTCTACTATCTACCTCAGCTGCAGCTTCTTGGTATTTTTTTGTCCCCCTATGTGTGTGTGTGTGTGTGTGCGTGTGTGTGTGTGTGTGTGTGTGTGTGTGTGTGTGTGTGTGTGTGTGTGTGTGTGTGTGTGTGTGTGTGTGTGTGTGTGTGTGTGTGTGTGGCCATGCACCCATTCATGGGGTTATACTAGTGGCCTGGGGGTAAGAGGTGAATTGAGGGTGAAAAAGCAAGGGAGAGGGTCGACCTACTCGACTGAATGAGTTGAGGAGTACAGGCCTGTAGCGTTAGTTAAAAAAATATGAAAAGTACTCATACTTTATACACAAAGTTGTAACCAATTTTAACGTTTCACGTATCTAATTTAAATTATTTCATGTTGAAGTTCAATTGATACAAAGGGTATCTGCGTGGCTCTGTCACAATCCTCTACTCTTTATTTAAATGTTCCACAAATTATCCATACATTTATCCCCCCTCGTGCTCCATCCAACCCACAGGTCATGCCACTTAACTTCAGCCGGCCCCCCCGCTGTAATAGGTTGTGATAGGAAGCCTCCAGGGAAGTTGACTTCTCACTGAGAAGTGATACTAAAAGTAATTGCAGCTGAAACCCTGTGACAGGAGAGTGTGCTCTGGAAAAAAAAAAAAAAAACGGGTAAAAAATGGAGAGTGCAACACGGGGTGGATGGCATTGGAAAGCAGCGCTGTGGATACGGTGGAGCGGGTGGTGGGGGTGAGCCTGGTGGTGGTGGTGGGGGGGGGTGTTAGGGCAGAGACCACTGCCCTCAGCATTTTCCTGTAATGTGACCTCCATGGGAAAAAAAACAGCAACAGCCTCTAAATTTACATAGTCCTTCTACTAATCTGCATACGTCACCATCTATTTTATTTATTTTTTTTAATTATGACAGTTTGGTTTTAATTCGAAATGACTAATTTATTTAAACCTGGAGTTAATGCAAAGTGCTTTCTCTTCAGAGTGCATCTCATTTCCCTAATGATTAAAAAAACATTTCAACGAACATAAACAAGGTTTCATATCATTAACTTTGAGTATGAGTGGTTACCTTAATGACCCCCCCCCCCCCCCCTCAGTTTATTATTCTTGTGTGAAAACCAGCGAGTTATTTTTAATGAGGACGTGGCTGCGGTGCCTGGTGGCTGACACGGAGGAATGTTGTTAAGAAATGACCTGGCACAATACTTTCCCATAAAAAATAAAAAAAAAAGTAAAGATTTGATACCAAACGGAGAGGATAGTCCATCTGCAGACAATTTAAGACTACTCTTAAGTTCCAGTAATTTAAATGTAAACTATTTCTGCAGAATCACCGGTTTCCCCTGGGCGGGGATTAATTCGAGAAGAAAAAGGAATTTCTCGTAAACATGTCGTGAGTTCCTCTGTTTCCATTTAATAAATGAATCTAATCACCATTATTTGTCTAATTTCTTTTCTGTCTTTGCACATCTATTGTTTTTTTTCTGACGTGCACCAAAATACAAACATCATCTCTGTTGCATCTTCTTTGGCTCCTTTTTTTTTTTTTTTTTTTTTTTATAAACGCTGTCATCTTTTTTCTTCTTCTTAAACTCGAGTGGAGACGTAGTTCCCAATTCTAAGTAATAATAGAAAGAAAAAGAGATGTCCTCTCCCAGCATCTCAACACGGCCACACAATGCTGCTTTTTAAACTCATTTTTCATCGTTTTGCTGCACAGACACACAGTTGATTTCTGTGTGTCCGTTATGTACTGGACTTAAGACGCAAAGCTGCAATCTGACACAGACAGTCCCGTGCTGACACACACACACACACACACACACACACACACACACACACACACACACACACACACACACACACACACACACACACACACACACACACACACACACACACACACACACACACACACATATTTGGAGACGTATCGAGACATGCCCAGAGTTCTCCTGAACCGAGACTCCACTTAGATGACTGGCTGTCCTGCGCCTCACACAAACCCACTATAGCAGAGACGTACACATGACATGCCGCAGAAAAACAGGGGGGATGCGTCATCACAGCGCAGGGAAGACGGCTGAGACGCATAGAGGTGAGGACAAAGATAAAGAATTCCTCACCCCTTTGTGAACTCCAGTGATTTTTGGTATTTAAGAGATGTAACGGAAAATGTAGAAAAAAAAAAAAATTTTATCAGTGAATTCGATCCATTTCCAGGGAGATTGAACGCATGTATAAAAGCTCTACAGACTATCGGGTTTTCAGGGGACTTTTTTCCTGTCACACTTTAAATGTCTGAGAGTTATTGGATCACATGCGGTCGCCATCCACCTCATTTTTAACATATGACACAATTTTCCACAGATCAGTTAGTTATTGGTTTCACAGGTCAGAAGGTCATTCTAACCCTATTTGAGTCCTATATCAGCTGTAATTACTCTAATCACCATATCACTTCATTTTTTTCCAAAGGTAATAAATAGTATTTGCATGTTTGATGCTTGAGCAAATCTCAATCATTTCTTTTCATTTAATTCAGCAGCCATATTTCTAGTGAAGCTTCTTGTGAAGGCGTAGTCACAACTTGGCCCTCTGGTAGTGAGAAAAACACGTTTGTGGCCACAAACACAATGATCACAACGATCAGAGATGACCACCTCTGGATTAGATTATAATTCTCACTCAGGTTTAAACAACTTCAAGGCACATTCTGCATTTCTGATCCCAATTCTCAGGTGTGGATTGTTTTAGAGTGTATGCATGTGATATAAATGAGACATTTATACTGACGGTTAAATCACAGCATCAAATATGAATTTTAACGTGACTGTGTCAACAGGAATTAATCGTGAATTATCTGTATTGCGAATCAGTTATGTAAGCCTATAATTTAAACCTAAAATGTTGTGATAGACATATGCTGACTAATGTGAAACAATAGTTATTTCGATGAACCTTCTGCTTGAGGACAGATTGAAAGTTTTAAGGACGTGTGCATGTTGACAGGCATGGATAAGCCAAAGACAAACAGATTGCTCAAAGGTTAAAAGCAAACTAATTCACAAATTTGCAGACTGCTCTGTTGAGGGCCGCTTGTATTATCTTTGGCTGTATCCCATGAAATGAATTAAAGCCTCACTGTACAATACAATAGCCAGGGGGGGTCTTGTTGTCAAAATGAAAAGCCAGGGGCGCTGACTCGCACTCCTAAATTCATGCGAGAAGTTGCATCGCGGAAGAACATGGTCAGCGAGCGAGGAGTTCTCCGAACTGACTGATCAGCTGAATAGATCCAAGTTTAGTGTTCACAATGAGATTATCTGCCCTAAAAATGGTTGGGAGAAGCAGATGGGCAGTCGTTGATCTGTGCAGGGCGTGAGTTACCACATTGCAAATACCATTTGATCTTGATGGGAGACCCAAAAACAGTCGACATGCAGGCTAAATTTAACAGCACATGACACACAGCTGATCACTGGTCTCTTTGAAAAGAACCCGCAAATGAGGGTGGCATGAAATCGACATTTGGACAGGAAAACACAGAGTCATCTCTGTATCTCCTGATTTTCCAATGTTGTGCAGTTGAGGTTTACACACACACACACACACACACACACACACACACACACACACACACACACACACACACACACACACACACTCTCACACACACACACACACACACACACACACACACACACACACACACACACACACACACACACACACACACACACACACACACACACGACTATCTATCCATCTCCAAGATGCCTCATCATTTCACAAACTCCAGCCCATGTAAAACCACTAGTCTTTGAAGTAAACTCCTGAGGATATTATCACACAGTCACACACACACAAACACACTCACACACTCTGTCCGCGCCGCAGGGGGGAAGGTGGAAGGGTGAGCTGCCAATGAAAGATGCCGTTGATGAGGCGAAAGGGGCGAGAGGATGTGGGGTGCTGATAGAGTGCTGATAGCCTGCACAATAGACTCCAGTGTGTGGCGCTTTCGCTTCAGGACGAGCCACACACATGCAAACGGACACGGAAACACATCTCCATGTACACAATGACCATTATGTTTCCTCACAGAGACATATGTATGTCCACCCCGACACACGCAGGTCATACCCAGAGGGAGGGAAACTTTGCCTTCTTTACAGCGCTGGCGGACTCCCCTTGTGACTTTCACAGCTGTCGTCATCCTCCTCTTTACGGCCTTCATTCATGCACTAACCTAAGGACAGGAGCATGTGACGACGCCTCGCACAAGCACAGCCGATGTACACAAATGCATATGCATGTTACGAAATCCAAGAGTCGCAAACCACTGACATGGTGCTAATGTGCTATGTTATTTGTCCTAATGTCATTTCACACTCCACTACGCAATCGTAATGCCAATGATACGCACTGTTATTAAGGTGTTTTGTGTTAGTGTTATGTATTGCAAAAAAAAAAAAACATGCATATTCACATCATAGAAATGATGAGTTGATTCTGAAAGTCTTTTTTTCTTTAATGTTTTTGCCATAATAATTTTATGGTTTACCCTTTTTTTTTTTTTTTTTTCATTGTCATGGTTGCAAATTCAGTAAATCAAATTAAAGCAATCTGATTCAAACAAAATGTATTTTGTTCACTTAAAATGTTACTTCCGTAGAACTGAATGCAGTGGATCATCAAAGGGGATGACTCCGTTAAATTGAATTGCCAATGCAAGGATTTTAAAAGTGATCATTTCTCCACAATAGCACAAAAGTGGGATAATGTCACCTTTCCACTGAGCTTTTATCCGAAAACCTCTGCGGCGAAAGTGACACCACGGTCTTCAGTTCCTCAGTGGAGAGTGTGGCACAGAGGGAACACAAAAAAGAAAGTGTCCCCTCTCTCGACTCCGTCTCCATTGAACAGATGAGTAGCTTCGACTTTTCTTTTTATTCATGGTTGGAGCCAGGAGTGCCGTGCACCCCGCCAGTCGGCTTTTGTGCTTTTCATAAGTGACACAGTGTGATAGACCCTGCCCGCAAACCCTCCATTACAATCGTATTGGTATCCTCTCAACTTTGTTCCTATGGGGCGCCGTCACTGTCAGGACTGGCTGAAGTTTAGTCAAAGACATTAAGAGAGAACACCTCCAGGGACAAACATCAGCGAGGAGAGGAGAGGAGAGGAGAGGAGAGGAGAGGAGAGGAGAGGAGAGGAGAGGAGAGGACTTTCAGCATGTTCAAAGATTGCTGAGCATCTGAGAGGTTATTATTGCACCTTCATGTCTGGAGCTGTTGCTCCACCTTTACCTCGTATCCCTCCAACCCACCTGATTCTGTCCAACTTGATTAGAAGTTAGAAGAATTTAGTTTTTCCTTTCAGAAACACATGGGTGGTGTCATTATAGAAAGCAAGATATGTTTTACACCCTGATGTAATCTGTAGTACCTTGGATACATTCTTACCCTAATTCAGCTCAAACATGTATTAGCGTTCCTCTTCATCCATTGGTGGCAGCACATTGAGATTTTCTCCTCTGGGTATTTTGAAGAGATTTCTATAAGGATAAAGTGAAAATTCCATGATTTTATATGATCATCAAAAATAATATTTCCCCAAGTTTGTCCGAGAGATACCATCGTTGCCTTAGATAGTTCATAATTTACATTATTGCAGAAAGCAGGAAATCATTTTAAAAGAGGACTGTTTTACCTTTTGATCATTCTATTTAATTCTTCTACTTGCCTTGATTTTTCATCTAAAATGTTTGGGACGTAATTCAAAGTGTCTTTTCTCCAATCTACACAAAGTGCAAGTCAATGGTACAACAATTCTTAATCATTTCAAATGAGTGACGTTATTGCACATTGACAAATATAACAATATAGATAAAATAGGCGTTAATCCCTTTTTCACTTTATAGTCATTCTTAAATAATTTATTTGGTTCTAAATATTTGGCATTTGAAAAACAATTGATGCAGCAATACTGAAATATAAGTTGAGTAATTAATCTTACTTTCAAACCAAAATCTGTGACAGCAAATAAATGTATGATTCTAAAATTATTAGACCATAAAACACTGATGAGGATTATTTGGTGTTGTCTGAGTTGGACAAGTAAAACCACTTTCAGTTGCTTCAGGGTGTAAAAGTGTCTGTCCAGCAAGGCCTTGTGCTTGTGCTCCAGGATTTTCTGGAAAGATTGACTCATTTAACGCCCTCTGAATATTTCTAAAGTGACCAGAGAGGCATGTTTTATTGTTTCACAAACAGCCAAAAATATTCCCACAACTATTTCCTGGGTGACGGCATAATTTCATACAGTTCTTAGTCTCGGCAAACTTTGACAGCCTGAAGAAGCTCAACAAGCTCACACCGACCACAAACAAACATGGAGGAGTGACAGACCCTCACACACACACACACACACACACACACACACACACACCAGGGAGCAGTGTTGTTGTTGGCAGTCTCTACCTCGTCACTATTGTCGCTGTCACCTCACACACAGAAAGCCCACTGTGGCGATTAGTGTCTCATCGGGCCCATAAGGATTTCACTCCAGCCTCTAATAAACGGTCACGTTTTAATTATTTATTTGTTGTGAGTGAGAAGCATATTGTTCCATTATGTAAAAGCCCAGATCTTTCAAAACATCAGGATATTCTTCTTCTAATTTTAGATTGTCAAAGGTATTGTTATTTGTTTAGTTGTTTTTTTTTTGGGGGGGGGGGGGTATATAATCAGTATCAAGCAATCAAAGCCTGTTTAGATAGAACTTTTCAGAAAGGTTGGTATAATTCAAAGTCCTTCACAGTAAGACTGATACAGTGATACCAAGACACAACAAGGAAACATAAAATACAGAACAAGAAAAAGAATTAAGCGCCTTTAAAAGGTGAATTTAGTGATTATCAAAACTGATATTGTGACAGGTATTTTTATTATTAGATTATTAAAATTTTTAATAGTTACAATTTAACTGCATGTATTTACAAAATGTGTTTGATGAATTTGATAACAATATAAAATGTGTTTTGACTGAATTGGACGAAAGAGATTTGTTCAGTTACAGAGACCTGTAACTGAAAAAAAAAGAATAATCCCAAATTCATCAGGTTAACCGAAAAATGATCAAATCAAAGCTGGCTCTCACAAACATTCTATGACTGACAGATATGAGTTACAAATCACAACTTCTTAATTTCGTGCAAAATTTTCAACAAGTGAATGAACATTTTATTTTTTACTTGTTAAATATCTTTATCCCCGCCGTGTGTGTGAAGTTTCTTTGCTCATGTTGCTGCACTACTTACAAACTAAAGTGTTTTCCAGCCCTTCACAGTCGCTCTACGATCTAATTTCGACTAAACTGACTACTTAATCCTGAAGGCTTGTTTTTTTTTTGTTTTTTTTTAAATGCAGGAGCCTTTTGACACATTCAACAGTTGTTACAAGTCTCACTTTTCAGACAAGCCCTCTTTGATAATTTCCCACGATGTAATGTTCACCGAGGAAATTTACTGTTTTGTTTAACGTCATTTCTGATCATGTGCCTGACGTTCACAGCTGTCTAACAACTGGGACAAGTAGAAATAAAAAAAATAATAATCTTAGAGGAAATGCCTTTCCACTCAAACATGGTACATCTCTCCCAGGTGACTGCTTAGTACTGGCAGTAATTGAAAACGTGCCCCTGGCACTGTGTATGTGAGGCTGCTCCGTGAGTGTGTGTGTGTGTGTGTGTGCATGTGTGTGTGTGTGTGTGTGTGTGTGTGTGTGTGTGTGTGTGTGTGTGTGTGTGTGTGTGTGCAGTGTGCATATGTGCATGAGTGCAAATCATAAGACATGTGTCGTTCTTTTTACCGAGTTTGAGCATGTGCATCTGCTAGTATCAGCATGTATGTGCGTGGCCGTGTCTTCATTGTCGTTGGAACATTTTCTATGTGTGTGTGAGTCTTTATTACGAAGTCTCCCCCGTCACAAGCTAAAACTATTACATTCACCTTGACTGAAGTTTAAGATTTTTTTTTTTCCCCAACAGGAGGATGAATTATTAACATTTTTTTAATACTACTACCCCAACCCCCACCCCCCCCCCCCCCCCCCCCACCCCCACCCTTCCTCTTTTTGCTCTTCCACAACAAGGGGCCAAATCTCTTCAGCATTTCCAGCCCTGTGAGCTAATTTGACAGCTCACGGGGGTGACGCTGATTCCACTTCGCAGAGACAGGTACCCTAGGGCTAGCCAGCTGGATCGCAGCGGATGCTTACAGATTTGGCTTTAGCTTCATGCTGGGTGTCATCTGTCTCTTTGGTCTGGCGCGGGATAATTTTTGTGTGTGTGCGTGTGTATACGTGTATATCTGTGTGTATGTGTGTGTGTGTATGTGTGTGTGTGTGTGTGTGTGTGTGTGTGTGTGTGTGTGTGTGTGTGTGTGTGTGTGTGTGTGTGTGTGTGTGTGTGTGTGTGTCCGCTCTGACATCATGTGCCTGAGCAGTTTGTGCCTGGCAGGCCTTGTCTGTCCAGGTTGGCCATCAAACACAGCCAGCATGGCCCTAATCTGACGAGGCACTGCTCCAAACATGCCACAGCAGCCTGGGAAGGGTGTGTGTGTGTGTGTGTGTGTGTGTGTGTGTGTGTGTGTGTGTGTGTGTGTGTGTGTGTGTGTGACCTCAGGGCAGACCCCTCCTTTTTCATACTCCTTGCCTTTCTTCTCTGCTCTGTCCCACGTCCAATATCGCACAGTGCATGCGCGCATACACACACACACACACACACACACACACATATATACATACACACATACACTAAAGAAAAACTTCAAAAACCATCAAGTGGAGCTCAGTCGATTCTTCCCAGAAACCTCACAGTCTCCACTCCCCCTTTGCTCAGTTGAAGTCTGGTGTAAATGTGTGTGTGTGTGTGTGTGTGTGTGTGTGTGTGTGTGTGTGTGTGTGTGTGTGTGTGTGTGTGTGTGTGTGTGTGTGTGTGTGTGTGTGTGTGTGTGTGTGTGATCCCATTTCTATGCACGCGTGTTTGAAATGCCTCTGTTAGGAGAAATCATTTAGCCCGAGACAAACACAGAGATATCCTTGTCCGGTGCTCCCTCCACCCTACATCTGTCACTTTGATTGTGGACGTTTTGCAGGACGCTCTGCCTCAACAGGTCCGTAGCCTCCCCCAGCCTGTTGCCCTCGGTGGACTTTAAGGCTGCAGCTCGGAGAAAGAGGCGATCCTTCCCCGTGCTTGGACGGGAGAGGACAGGGGGACAGCCCCCCATGGGAGAAATGACAGTGCAGCTTCTGTTAATCTCTACGACGAGTCCTGAAATGGCAGCAGGGGCCCACTGAGAAAGCTAATCGCAGCCGACGTACTGGTCTGCCCATGTATGCCCGCACACTTCCAGTTCTCTCTGAATGCCCATGTGCCAATCTCCAGCTGGAAGGGAAGCAGCCTTCATCACATGATGAGTCTGACAAGGTTTTGTTTCTTGTTTTTTTTTTTTATGTTTTGCTGCAAAAGAGAAGAAGAAAAATCTTTCCCTCCCTGAAAAGCACAGGATGATGAGTACATATGTTGATTTTCAGGCTGTAAGCCATGTACCGCCACTGTGTCTTCCCATCAGGCCCTGGGACAGTGTGACAGGAGGACAGTGTCACACTACACTTGTTAAGTACCGCTGCACGGGGATCTCGAGTGGGTTTATCTGGATTCACCTTCCTGCTGGACTCCAAGTCTGCATTTGTGTCGTGTTTACCTCACTTTTTATGATCCGTGTTCACACCAAACACACGTCTTCCTCACAGTGGATGACTCTGGAACAACCCGCCTCCAGCACGCAAAGGGACCAGAGAGTAGTGGCGCCTGGACGGTTGACCGACTTCCTGTCCAGGAAGGGAGAGCAAGGGAGAGCGAGAGAGAGAGAGAGAGAGAGAGAGAGAGAGAGAGAGAGAGAGAGAGAGAGAGAGAGAGAGAGAGAGAGAGAGAGAGAGAGAGAGAGAGAGAGAGAGAGAGAGAGAGAGAGACTGAATTAATGAATGAAACAGGAATCTGGATGTGGAGAGAGAAAATGGCAGGTAGGTAGGATGCTGGGCAGCAGGTCCTCTCCTACCAACCCTCCTCCACCCCCATCTTCTCTCTCGCCCAGAGGCCTTGGCATCCAGTGAGTAACACCCCCCCCCCCCCCCCCCTCATATTCTCTTCCCTTTTCCCATCACCGCCCCCCCACCTGTTCAGAGCCGCTGTGCAGTCAGTGGCGTTCAGCGTGTTGTGAACACAAAGCAGCGGCCCCGCGGCCGTCCGCCTGGACCTCGGTGTCAAGACCCAGCCGGGCTGCGAGAGAGAGGGAGAGAGAGGGAGCGAGAGAGACAGAGAAAACATGAGAAGACGAGCAAACGGAGAGCGGCTAAATGCAGAATAATTATACCCAGTGGGTAATGCGAGCACCGTTGGTACAGGGTCAGTGTGGTTGGGCCGGGGAGGAAAGAGACACAGAGGCAGGAGCGTCACCGGGGCGAGCGCACAGGGCCAGTGGGCATGTTTGGTAAACCATACTCACAGACCTCCCACTGCAGTGCTGAAGCACCGTTGGTAGAAGTGCTGCAGGAGATCATCTGGATGCTGGCGAGGATGTAGTCACAGGGGGGCCGATCGCTGCTGCTTTGGTCCTACGTTCTCTGAACAGACCGTGTTTGTCAGTGTAATAAAACAAGGTGCTGGAGAAATACAGAGTCTTCAGAAAATATAGGCAAAAATTATACACTGAATTATAATAATACGGATGTATTTTCATTTGGTGTCATTTTAGATTTAAGCTTATATTAAAAATGAGAGAATCAATTATGTTACGTTATATATACATTTAAAAAAAAATTATGTTTGTAATATTCCTTATGCATAACGTTAATAAATACAAATAGTAAATATAGAGAAAAGAAACAAAATTTAACTTGCACAGGACAGCAATTAACAGAGGAACGCAGGAAGAACAAAAATTAGGACAGCTGCTGAAAGAAATACACACATATATCATAGAAATGGATGCTGTCGTGTTTATTTTTGGTTTCGCAGGGCTATAACTTTGAGCACTGGCTTTCTTTTAAGTGACAATTTTGGAAAGTGTCCCAGAAAGGCTTTGTGCTCGGTGCAGGGGTGTCAAATAAAAAAGCTGAATTCACTTAATAGACCAGTGAGACAGAAACACGGAGGAACCTGATCCGCTGCTGTGCAGTGCAGCTCCCGCCTGCAAACTGCAGCCCAACATCAGAACGCTCGCAAAGAATGATGCAGCAGGACAGATATTTCCTCGTTATGCTGATGTTGGCTCGGCTCTCCAGATCTTTATTGCTGGAGAAAATCTCAACTCTGGAGAGGTTTTAGAAGTTTTGCACAAACATGGAGGATTAAACTTTCTTTTCTCCTTCTTGAACATCAGTGCTCGGCCATATAAATGTTTGCATATGGGATTTTCTTTTTATTATTTTCCAAGAAGTCCCCTTCCAAGAATGAACTTGAGCATGCACGCCTTAAATAAAGCTGCATGTAATTTCAAATTGTGAAAATGTCAGTCTGACCCTTGGCAACATCTGATTAAATTTTAAGAACTTATTTAACTGTTTTTTTGTTTGTTTGTTTGTTTTATTTCAAGGTTGTTTTGTAATGGAGATTAATTTTTACACATGCACGCACACACACACACACACATATATACACAGGTCTGTTCGATGATGGTTTATAAAGCCATAGTTTATACTGTTTTATTTGAATCTTTAATTGTGTGTATTTTTTGAATATTGTGTCCTTGATGTGTCTAACTTTTTTTTTTTATCATCAATGATATAAATGATTATTGTTAAATACTCATTTAGGCAGTGTCAGGGAGAGCATAATAATAATAATAATAATAATAATAATAATAATAATAATAATAATAATAATAATAATAATAAATTGCCTTTATGCTTTACAAATATGTTGGAGCTTGGTTCAAATCTAATTACCAGTACTCAACCAGCTTCTCTAAGATCCCTGTGTGGATCTTAATGCTTTGAATTTAAGCCTGCAGACTCGTGAATAAACATCACAACAGGATGCATGTCCCTGCCACTCAGGCCTGTGCTGGTTCTGACATGTTTCCTGCAGGACTTGTTTTCATCCCTCAGCTGTTGATCAATCATTTAATTTCTTTAATGGGCCTTACTGAAAACCAATGGTGCATGTAATAAGTGTTTAACTAAACAGTGTGGACAGTGGGGAGACTTAAGTGGTATCTTAATGATTTTTTTCCCTAACTGAGCATGACAGTATTAATGAATTTGAGGGCTCACAAGGAAACTTTTAAAAACCCGTATGCAAAATTTGCCCCAAAGAATGCCTCTTCTCGCCCTGACTGAATAATCTCGCTCTAGCTTCAAGTGATGTGTTTATTATTGCATTTATGCCAATATATTTGCATTTCATGAAGTATAATTTTAGGCATCAACGTTTTGCTGGCCCTTGATTTAAAAAAAAATAATTCATCTGAGAGATTTAGCGCCATCGTGTGGTGAATGTAAAGAGGAAAAATCCTCAGTCATGCAATAATGGGAATATTTTCAATGATATTTATTTTTAATAAAAGCGACTCACTAACGCTTTCAAATACATGTTTTTCTTTCACTTGAATAAAACTGTAACTTCTCCCGGAGGTAATCTCATTAATAATTCCAAATGTAAACATTATATTAGACTATTGTTATTAGTATCCTCTTATCTGTCTTTATCCAACTTTATTAATATACTATTTATACGAGATGTCTTTTTTACAACACAACCACAAATCGATGTGTCTGCTCCCGTTTGCATGTGTTCCCACAACAAATCATTGAATTTTCTCTCCTGCTCCATCACCCAGAGATTCACACCCAGGCACCCAACACTCAATATGAAAGCTTAACCCAATGTGCTAAATGTTTGGGATGATGGGAGGGAACTTGTGTATCCAGAGTAAAAACGTACAGGGAAAACATGCAAGCTCTGCTCTGAAAAGCCCAGTCCACACTCGAACCCATAACTTTCTCCCTATGATGTACCAGTGCTAACCACTACACCCCTGTACAGACCTACATATTTGTTCAATCCCCTATATGCAATAGATTTATCCCACAGATAAACCTGTAATACTGTATTTACTCATACAAATCCCCAAATTCTCTATCCTTGACCCTGAACCACAAGATTTATAGAAGCAACCGAATGTGTCACGATATTATAATGTTGTTTATCCTTACTTGTCTTGTCAGTTGTTGTGTACACCTCATATGGAGTCCAATATGTTTCCATAATGCTTGTGATTTTACCAATCCTGCTCAAATGTTCAAAATACACATTTTCAACATTTAAAAAAAATGGGGGAAATAGTATGATCATTTTGACCTATGTTTGTACATGTACAGTCTTTTAAAATCATCAGTGTTTTTATTCACATCACTTTAAAAACTGGATGTTTGCTATTTAGTTGTGCTGACTGACTGGTACAATAAAAAACGTGAAATTTAAGGAATCGTGCATATTTTATATATTTATTTTAGTTTAAAAGGTTGAGGGAAGAATTAGAGACACAATAAAGATTAAATAAAGACACATTATTCTCCCCAAAAAATTGATACTAGAAAGTTTAGTGACTTACCGACGTGGGGAAGAAAGATTTGGCACGTTGTTCAACCACAGACCAACACTGACATCTACCGTCCTCTTGACAAACCAAATGCACGACACATTCTCACTCAGACGCTTACAGAAATGTATACACTTCAGATTGGAAAATGTTCCTTAAAAAAGGGAACTAATTTATGTCAATGTTTTAATAAACTCAAACTCTAAAAAAAACCTAAAACGCTCACTTACCTGAACCGGACACCCCTCTCCTGCCCAGCCGTTTGGTTCAGTCCACCCGGAAGTAGTTGAAAACATACTCATAGTCACCTGACTGGAAGCATTTAAGAGCCTTTTCACACTTTATTTATTCGTATTATCGTTGTTATCAATATTGAATAGGCTTTGTTGTGAACCTATACTGTTGGCACGTTGCGCATCTCTCCAACTCTTTCATTTAGCTGACTGTTCGCTTTGCAAACAGAAGATTTATCTTCCTTGAAGCTCGACAGAAAGAAAACATCTTTAATCCAGCTTCTGAAAAGATTCCTGCAAAGGTTTTAATCATGGATAAGATTGCTAAAGGTATGTGAAGTCCACGGCAGACTATATTAATATGGATGTGCTTATGGCATCGGAACTAATGCATTTCAGAAGCTTTCATGTGAGTTTGCTGTTATCATGAAAGAGAGACTCAGGGTGATTTTTGATAAATGTTTAGTATTTTTAAGGACACTCATTCAAAATGTAGCACAAGATTGTCTGATATTAAATAATTAGTGCGAATGGAACACCACAAAATGCAATTAAATCAAATGTATCCATAAAATATACATTGTGGTCCAATCTAAGGACATTCTTTATGTATTGTGTTCAAATTAAACATCAGTTGAACTAAACTGAACCAGATCTGTAGGATTACCAACCATTTTATCATATAGACAAATATTGTTGACTGATCACTGTATTAACAACAAACACAGACATTGTTCGCGAAGTAGCTCATTTAAAACAGAAGTAGACTCTATTGGTCCTGAAAGGCCAGAATCTCACCTGGTTTCATGTTTTAACATGCTTCATGATGACGATGAGGGGCTCTTCATCATGTTTTCTGCTGAGATTCTTTTAAGCTCAGTGTGTTGGTGGACTGTGGGCACAGGTTTGCAGGTTTGATCCCATCTCCCCGGTCCATATGTCAAAGTGACAAGATGCAAGATGCTAAATCCCAAAATGGATGTGCCTTTCCTCTCACCAGCCACCACTGGTCTGTGCATTTAAGTGAATGTAATTAATGATATAATGAGCTTTGGAACTGTTAAAGCGCCTCTAAAAGTGCTATATAAGTGAAATCAATTTGCCATTTACAGCAGCCACTAATAATTCTGACTTTAACTAACGCCAAGTAGTTCTCACAAAGTACGTTAAAAACACTAAAATCCACAGTTTAGTTCCCTGGGTGCGACTACTGTCAAGCGTTAATAAAACGGACTAAAGTGAGCACGTTCAAAGAGAATCAGTTGATTTTATTAAACCCAATTCAAGACAATGAAAGTGTTGCATCTATTTATAGTCTCGCCTACAAGCAAGTAAGAGGGTAAAACGACATATCAATAATGAAATATTGTTATAGAAGCGATCGCATTTCTTTTTTTCCCCCTTTGCTTTCCTGGCTGTCTTGATTATGAGTTGTCTTGATCTTTCAGATGTAGGTGATATCCAGTCCCGACTTGTGGACCACCGACCAGTCATCAATGCAGAGATCCGCTACTTTGTGAAAGAGTTTGAGGTATTTGAATGTCATTGCGATGGTGTCTGAGTCCCACTATATATATATAAAGCATATGTGGTGTTTGTCATAGTAAACCGCCCGCCAGTAAAGTTCAAACCCTGTTGGGGATTTTTGGTCTGACATGTCAGAAAGAACCATCAACCAAAAAAATAAATAAATCAAAGCACCAAATGAGCATATATATCTTGAAGAATGATGCTCGTCACTGGAGTACACATTAGTGTCCAGTCATGGTCCTGGAGGGCCCCAAGTCCTGCATGGTTCATGTTTTTCTCTGCTGTAACACACCTGCTTACAATGAGGCTCCTTACTATTAAATGTTAACCTTTTTTTCCCGCCTTTCATTTAATTAATATCCCTTTCTTTTCTTTAATTGGTCCATCTGCTGTGCCAAGTGAGACATCATCTCAAGATGTTGTAGTTCATGATCAGCACCTTAACTTCTCGAGTGATAGCATAGCATTATTTCTTTCTTTTTTTTATTCCAGGTGTCTTCTTGAATTGTATAATGACTTACCACTGTGATGAAAACTGAAGAGTAAATGTTGTTTTGCTGCTGTGAAATTCAACTCATCTCATACTTTTAATCCGATTATAAATGTGCCACATACACACGTGATCAAAAAACTAAGATTTTGAAAGCCAAACATTCAAGTACCATGATACTGTATGCAAATGGACTCTTTCTCTGCTGCTGATCAGGAGAAACGTGGACACAGAGAGGGCCGACTGCTGGACAACGTCAATAAAATGGTGCTGGAAACTAAGGAGCAAATGCTACCCATGGATTTGGACACCATTAACCAGCAGCTGTCCAGTGTTCTTAAAAGATGTAAGTCACCCTAAATAGAATAATTTATTCTCTTAGATGTTTATTTCAGATCAAATAGGCAACATAAGTCATGTATTTTAACAAGATACGCATATTGGATAGTTTATAGATTATGTCCTTTTGCACCCAAATGTATATTTTGATCTTATTGAGATTGCTACAGTAGTATCTTGGGACTGCTACAAGTACCTATGTATATATAACTTTCAAGACATGAAATTCTATGTAGTGTTTAAATACATTTTGCCTTATTTTGATTGTGTGTCTATCTTATAGTGGAGGCTGCTAATCATATGGCACAGAGGGTCCAGCAGAGGGAGCTAGAGGCTCAGCAGGTAAAGACAAATGCCTTAAAGAGCAGGTGGGCACTCCTGTATGGCTCTGAGTGTCCCTGTAGCAACACACCTACTAATAAACGGCTCATTATTATTGTTAGAATAACAAAAGCCAGTGCTCTCTTCTTACGTGGCGTTCTGGTCTCGGTGTATCCTTCCAGAGCACCCGGGTGCAGACCAACATGGAGCAACTGAAAGAAGAGTGGGGAGAGTTTCTGAAGGAGCAGCAGAGATTAAAGGAAGAGGTGGATGAGGACCACGCCAAGGCTGTAGGTCGACTGAGCGCCGAGTACGGTGAAAAGAAGAAGGACCTGGAGAAGTTTTCATCCATATGATGATGATGATGATGATGTTGATGATGGTGTGACTCGGTCCAGCAGAAGCTTTTTGTTCCAGACGTAAATGCCTGTTTTGAGTGTGCAAAACAAAGATGTTGGCCTTGCTCTGTGTGTTTGAAATGTGGTCAGGAGCAGCAGAGCTTCACACCTTTTGCTCCCCTCAAGACTTGAGCAGTTTCCAAATCACAGCAGTAAAAGTGTGATTAACAGCTCTGCATTTTCACAAGTCATCACGGCTCGCCATTTTCTGTCTCCAGCCAATGGAATATACACAGCATTTCAAACGGTCTGGAATATGTCATTTTCAAACAGGTAATCGTTTGATTGTTACTTGGCTGTGAAGTTCTAAACATGCCAAGGTTTTTAATGGATGTCTGCCTGCCGGGTTGTGATGATAAATTAACGTCATGCTGACAGGATCCTCAAGTTTGGCACCAAGTTGAGGTTTTTCAAGCACTGAGACTAACATCGTTAAAGGTTAGAAAATCTGTTCTGAGCTGGCCTGTTTAAAGCTCGGCTCACATGTTGTAGAAACAAGCTCAAACAGAACCCTTCTCAAAAGAAATCGTCCCTCTCTGGCTCTCCCGTGTTTTGGGACATTTGACCTCTGGCTTTAACTTCAAATAAACCTACTTTAATTTGAAAGGTTTTTTTTTGCCAATTGAATGTTAAGGAACAGAAGTTTACATTTTTTTTTCCACCTCTAATTTAAGTTTAACGAGTCACATATCTAAAGACTGTGAAAGCAGTTCATACAGAAACAAAGACATTGCAGTTGAGCTTTCTCGTGAGATGAATGTCCTTGTCATGTATGTAAGTTTTCAGGAGTTACCCTGCCTTGTCTGTTTAACCCCGTCAGTGTTTGCATATACAGTGGAACTGCTCACTTTGTTGGTCAAACAGCTCATTAACCTACGGCTGTAACATGGACTTCAAAATTAAAATATCAGTGTTGGTCTCGACAATGACAGCCATTGCGGTCTGTGTTAAGCATGAATACCATTTAAAATAAATTGTCTTAAGTTTCTTTTGCACAGTGGCAGTTTAATGTGTGGACGAACACACTGGGCACATTTCTGGACAGAGCTGCTATTTTAATTTCGTTGTGCTTCCGAAGAACAATAAAGGAATTCTAATTCTGATTCTGATTCTGATATTTAACAATATCTTGTAAGACTTGGACACATTAGCAGATTCTCATTCCCAAAACAGTAAAAGAGGCGATTCCAACTGACTATGGGTAGAGACCGGTTCAACTCTAGATGGCCCACCAGTCCATCAGTGAAAACACAGAGGCAGACACATTCACATTCATTGCCAATATTAAAGCACCACTTAACTTCAAACGCATGCTTTTTTTTTTTACTTTGGGAGGACACCTGAATCCCTGGAGGCACAGGAAGAACATGGAAACTATGGAAAGGGCTCCACAAAGCCCATATTCGAACTGGAGTATTTTCTTCACTGAGAAAAACATATTTTTTCAATCATTGCAAATGTGAATTCAATTTTCTACTTTCTCCATTTATAAACACTTTATCAAGATTACACAATTCAGACATTTTTAATCATTTACTTGCACAATGTATTTGAGATTGCAGCACCTGGACTACGAGCATCTCCCATCATGAGAAGGGACTCCTTCAAGATTCCTTCAAGAAGCAGAGGTAAGCTCTCGTCATCATAACCAGACCACTACACCTCCTCTGAGACACCTCCGCTGGCCAGCTCCAAAAGACGGCCAGCACTATTCAGCAGTTCACTCTGCTCATTGGGATCTTTGAAGCAGCACACTTTTTTTTCTGTTCCCTTGCACAGATTTGTGCCTGGAGACGATCCCATCTCTCAGGTCTAAAGACAATTCCTTTGACTTCATGTTTGGTTTTTGCTCTGTCAACTACAGGACCTTATATAGACGGCGTGAGATTTTCCAGATCATGTCCAGTCAACTAAATGTCCAACAAATGAACTCCGATTACCATGTCTGAAACATGTCAATAAGGCTGTAATATAATAAAATATCAAATTAGGGAAGAGCTGTGAATTCCTTCTGGATGCACCGTATGTCCACCTTATCCATCAACAGAAGGAAGAAAAAAAAAAAAGAAACGGGATTCTCTTTACGGAGTGTTTAACTCATGTGGCAGCGCGGCCGCGGTGAACTAACCGCTGTATTCCTTTTCCACAGAAGCTGCAACTTCTTTCCATTGAAGCAGTGACCTGTGACTGCCCCCCCGGTGTTCGCATGCAAGGCCCCTCTGGCCACTCTGCCTGTGCCTGTGTGGCGGTCTGCTGTCGGAGCGGGACCCGCCACTTGGCACGTCATCAGAGATCGCAGAGGGCACGGACAAGCCAGCAGATGTTTGAGCGAGCACCAGGCCGCCCTGCTGTGCACGTCTTTGTTTGCATGCGTGCCTTCCCCTGCCTCGGTGACCGCGGCTCCCCGGCTTGGTGACAGTCCATCATTAACTTTACAAGGAATGACAATATGGAAACATAGCCAGCCTCTACGAGCAAGGTCGCTTTTCATCTGCCTTCGCTTATTTTGAGGGTTTTGCTGGAAAGAAAAGAAAACGGAGTCACAGTTGAAATCATACCGGTGTGAGCTGCTCATGAGTTTGAGCAATGGGCTCATGGGAAATACTTGTTGTGCTTGAGAACTTTTGGATCTGTTATAATATTTGACATTGTTGAGTAATATCAGATTTAAAAGTAGATTAGAGTCAACAAAACTGTGCATAATTATTATGGGCTGATATGTTAGTAAGGCACGTTCAGAATTACTACTAAGAAAACATACAACATACAAGCACAGTTCAGATGTGCGGGTTGCTGGTTCATATCCAAAATACATCCTCCTTCTTACAAGGCTGAGACAGGATGGAAAGCAACCTTATCTCATTCCAACTGCACTGTAAGACTACTTTTCTGTCAATATGAACATGTTCAGAGCCAACATAAACTGAGTTTAAGCAGTCTGGGATTTGCATCAGCGTCACATTGCTGCATAATAAGACAGACTGCAGAAACACAAGTCATTGGTGTCTCAGATTTTTAGTCAATGCGGACTATCAAGAAGGTAAAGTTAGAACTCTCAGCTCATCGTAAACTGACTGTTGTTGCTGATTTTGTTTCCACAAGTAATCAATGTCCTGACCAGAGCTGTGCAAACTACTGAGAAGATGTACTTAGTTACAGTACTTATTGGTACAATTCTTACTTTGGGAAGTAACTCTTACCCGACTTTTTTTTCTTTTCTTTTGATGTCTTAATTCAATGTATTTTTTTTTTTACAAAATATGAACAAGTTTGACATTTACAAGGAAAAGTAAGTCCTGCCTTAACACTCTGCCACCTCCTGGCACAAAATGCAGAGAAATATCCCAGAATTGTGCAGCCTTCATGCATACTTTTGCATATCCACCATACAAAGAGGCTTTGATACCAACAGGTAATATGAGATCTTCCACTGCTGCGTCACTGATCGCTCAGCTCGGGTCTGGGTCTCAGGGTGTTGTGTTATGTCCACTACTCTAACTAAAACACCACAATCCCTCCCAGAAAAAATAAGAAATATCTGTTTTCTTTGTCATTTTTACTCTTTACAATGTCATGCTGGGGTCAGACCCAGACTTTTTGTCTAATTAATGTTTCACTCAATAGGGTCAACAACTGTGACAAGTAAATATTGACATCTTAACTTCAGCTGAAGTCTGAATTAGTTTGTTCGGGAAAGATGCTCTGTAATCTCGATCTTAGTATTTCTTGAAAGAAAGAGATGTATCACCTCGTGCAGACGACAGCAAGTCTTGTAAAAAAGTAAAATGTGTATTTATAGCTATGATTTGATTGATGAGGCCAATACTCAGACACATATCTGTCATACTGCTGTAAAAATAAGTCATTTGCTTGAACTAATTGCTCATTACTGTTAAAAACAGTGTTGCTGGAGTGACAAACACGAAACGCTGAAGCAAAATGAAGCCTGAGCAGAGGTCCTTTAAACATGGGTAAGATCTGTTACCAACATTAAGATATCCAAACTTTTTTTTTTTTTCTTTCTGGTTGAAAGTATCTCAGAGCAGCATTTTGTCTTGCAGATAAGAACATTGAGTTCAGTAAAATGATGCCATATGCAGGAACCGGCTGAAATATCATGTTATCATCCCCCTCGGTCTGCTGCCTTGTGTCTATGGTCTGTTGTTGGCTTGTTTTTTGGTCTCCGGCCTGTATCTGAAAGCAGCATGCGCTTCCTGTTTTGCAGAGCGAGCAGTGATCTCTGGCCACGGAGATGCTGGTGGCTGTGCCAATAAAAATGGTCAAGGAAACAGCGGCACCCAGCTGGAGCTCTAATCGGGCAGGGAACCGAGATAACGGGTGTGTTGGTCAATGCAATCTGATACAGAGGCTTTCCACATCTGCTGGAGCACAATGAAATGAATTGCAGGGATGTAAAATATGCGGAATGACAAGTGCTCCGTTTGAATCGGAGCAGAAGAACCCCCAAACGGCTTTTCAAAGGTTTTACTTTTTATGTAAACTCATCAGAGTCATGATTATTTATTTTCTTTTTACAAAACCAAAGCAAAGTGCTGATTACACTACACGACACCGAGCTTGCTGGACTTACTTGTTCTCAGATCCAAAAGATCTTTCTTAACTTAAACCTTCCAAAAAGAAGCTGTTTCAGAAAGCCCATACAGGGAGAACATGCAAACCCCCCTGACTGTGAAACACAACCACTGCCGTCATAGTTTGTCGGCCCGTGGAGTTTTATGAACAGAATCATTTGTACCTACTTCAGTTTGTGGCTCTTGTATTGACACAGAAGTTTGTGTGCATGATGAGCCGTACGTATTGTGGAGATTTCACCAAATGAATATAATGAAAGATATTATCTTATTTTGCCCTCTGTCCCCAAAATGGGTAAAAGCGGGATAGAAGATGGGTAGATGAGACCAAACTATGCATTTGCCAGCCCATATTAGATCTTTTTTGGGAGTTTCAGTCAAGTGTCATTTTACCTTGTGTTTATTCTTTTAAAAATGAATAAGTCAGAGGAGATTGAAGGTTCTTGAAGAAACGTATACACGTTGAAGGACATGACCTCAGTGGACTGTAACACTTTCTAAGAGCTTCACGGGAGACTTGGCACCGCCAAACATTTACTTTTCTGCCTCCCAGGTCACTCGACTGATGAGAAAAAGCAGGTCTAGCGTGAACACAGTTTCAGCATTTTGTGTTGGAATAATGGGGACGGAGGAGGGATCGCACCCTCGCCTTCCTGTCAGCTTATGAGAACTCTCAGCCTCTGCATGCTCATTTTCTTTCTTTTGTGCTATGCGATGTGCCCCTGTTACTCAATTGCTGAAGGGTACAAAATGAAAATGCCAGTGAACAAAAGCGCTGCACTTCCAAGTTAATAATCCAACATAACAGCACTCCGGGGAGTCAGGGGTGGGTCCTGGGCGTATGGTAATGCAGGTGGTAATATGAATTCTTTGGCAAAAGCAAACGTCACCCAGTGAATCGCTGAATAAAAGAGAGAGAGCGAGAGAGAGAGCGCCCAAAACTGCTCTATGAAATTGATATTTCTCTGAGGGAAGTCTGCAAAGCATGCTGGATAATCTCAAACCCTGGCAGCTTTAGAAAATGAGCACTGGGTGGCATATAAAAGCAATCAGTGAAAGAAAAAAAAAAAAAGGACAGAAAATTAAATGTACCACTTCTTAGTAAAAACGTTGAACTCCCCTGTCAGCAAGCTCTGATTTGTTCCCGGGCGAAGTCTGACACTGTTACATGTCAGTTTTCATTCTGCGCGCCGTGAGCAGCGACATTTTTCTTTACTTCATTCTTGGCTGCCGCCGCAGACCTGATGGCTTTCTTTTTCATAAACATGTACTCTCCGCCGCGGCCATCTTTTGCACAAGACAGAGCTTACAGTCTGTCTAATTAGCTGGGCTGCAACATGATGTTTTGCATCTGTTCAGTTTCATCAGACAGCTTGCTAATACAGCAGCTCTGCGCTCCCGCCAGGTCCAAGAAACACAGATAAGAGTCCAGCAACAACAAACACCTTCCTCAGTCAATCACAAGCCAAACAATAGCCAGAGTGGTTGAGTTGTCATCATCCAGCGGCTACCAGAAGTAGAAAGCTTGTTGTCGTCTAGATTCCAGAACTCCTGAGGAATGTCTGACCTTGCTGCCAACCAGCCACTCTCACTGACTCTGGTTTTCCCTGTTTTCTGTTCGAGGCAGGTATTTTCCCAAAAGTTATCACTCCTTTGCTGTTGATGCAAAAACCTTTTCACCAAGAATAATGATAATACCTGACCTGCGAACTAGTGTTAGATTAATGCGTTGGCATTTTCACTCCAGAGAGCAACAGTTTTTTGGGTCAGGGTTCAACATCCATAACTTTTTGTGAAACTTTGCACACTGTGTGTGCGTGTGCGTGTGCGTGTGTGTGTAGATACAGTAGCAGCTCAATGAAAACAAGTACACTATAAACACCAATATACCTAATGGATCGAAGTTATACAACTGCTTTCAGTAAAACTAAAAGAAATGGTAGTTTGTTGGTTACCTGATGGAAATGATTGTTTTTGGAGGATTACGTTATGTTGACTCACTCCGTGGATTAACATACGCTGTTTTGTCTGCTGCTTTCACGGTGGTGATTGGGTGAGTCTGACCTACAAATATACTGTGTCAGTCAATTTACCTGACTCCATCAGTGACCTTGCTGCGAGCTCATTCATACTGAGATTTATCGCTTTCTCTCTCTAAACGTTCCTTTGCTAAATCGAGGGGTTTGATTCAAACATAATTCATCGGGTCAGGAGAAAAACTTTTTCTCAGAGTCCCTTTGATTGGTTATTTATACCTCATTGTCTGGTTATTGATTTAAGGAGTTAGTCATGGAACAGAGAGGTAGGCAATATAAAAGATGATTCAAGGCTTCGGTGCAGTGGGTGTAGTCCTCTGCTGTGATTGAACTAACAGAGATGTTGCAGTCAAAGATTTTTTTTCTATTTTTTTAAAATGGTTAAAAATTCAAAAATAAAACATTCAAAGTTTCCATATAAGTTGCTCGTGTTCAGTTTGCGTTTCATGATCAGGACTTTGAGTGAACCTAAGCCATACCCACAGGCCGTTTCCTTAGTAATGTTCATATCCAGGATTGTTGGAAGTGCAATAAAACAAATCTGATATAGCTGTAAAAGGTTTTAAGGGCCTGTGAAATCAGACACCATTCACGAGGAAAAGATCAGACATGTGGTGTCCACATGATTTCAATGTCTCGGCCACAATTTGTGACTGATGATCCCAAATGTAGTGTCACCATAACTCTGCACAGAGAAGTGGAAATACATCACAAGAAATCTTTTTTTCTCATAGATTTTCCAGCAGCGGCGGGTCGAGGAGGTCGTTAGCACTGTCACCTCATAGGAAGAAGAACGCCGGTTTCAGATCTGACCCGTGGCCTTTCTGTGTTGAGTTTCCATGTTTCCCACTGAATGTGCAGATTTACTCCAAATGTTCCACTTTTTTTTCTAATCTATATCCATGCTAGCACCTATAAGTGTATCTGCACATGCGTGCGTGTCCATGTTGGCTCTTTGATAAACTGAAGACTTCCAAGATGTTCAATGTCATCTGAAATCCCAGACTCTACTAATTGAAAGGAAAGTATGACTCTCTTTGTGTATTCAAGGGATTTGTCCAGATTTGTCATATAATCCAAAATAATTTGTGATGCCTTAATGTGTGTCTAGAAGAAATGTGTTTCATTAGAAGAAAAGCAATGAAGAAAAATAAGACACAAATTGTACTTTTTATTTTTTTTTATTTTATAAAACCATTTCTATTGACGTTCAGAGGATAGAGTCAAGTTTATTGGAAAAATAGACCTCAACGGAGAGAATTCACAAATGAAAGAAATGTCCTTTACAAATGTTTTGTCTCACTGTCAGTTCGAGGAAACACAGATTTATGAAAGCAGGGATTTTCTTTTTTGTTGTTCTCAGATCAAACTCGTTGCTCGCACTCAATGATCTCACAATGAGTTCTCCAAGGAGCATCTAATATCCCACTTACCACAACCCCTGAAACCCCATAAATCAATCAGTTGTGCTTTACAAGGCTCCATGTGCATTCCCCCATTCAGGAAACAGAGTTCCCCCTGCTGTGGATCACCGCTAAAAAACCATCCTGACTGACAGAACAATGAGAGAGATAGGGGAGTGAGGAACAAGGTGTGTGTGTGTGTGTGTGTGTGTGTGTGTGTGTGTGTGTGTGTGTGTGTGTGTGTGTGTGTGTGTGTGTGTGTGTGTGTGTGTGTGTGTGTGTGTGTGTGTGTGTGTGTGTGTGTGTGTGTGTGTGTGTGTGTGTGTGTGTGCTCCAGCCCATGAGCCCCCAACCTGAATGTGAGCTCAGCCTCTCATCCACAGCCTTCTCCAGGGAGGCTCAGGCTTTTGGCAGAGGAATGCATGGGAGTGGGCTCCTTCAGTAAAGGCAAGTCTCTTTTAGGGCCCCGGACAGCCCTGGGCTTTACTTTTCATGGTTTCCCCTCTCCTGTTTCTCTGAACCCAAGTGGGCTACTGCTTTGGCTGCTGCTGCTTCTTCGTTTCAAGTATAATGACTTTACCTTGAGTCCAGGAGAAACAGACAAAGATGGAGGGAGGGCTCTGCATCTACAACTGTGACTCATCTGCTGCATGCCCATGTTAAGCACTTGGAGTCAAGAACTTGTTAGGGCTCGGTGTGGTTTTGTCTTTCTTTCAGCACATATGCACGTTTAGCCAGATTTCACACCAGCTCCCCTCCGAGACACCAGGTAGAGGAATCAGGAGGAACATATAAGTCGTGGAACCTTTGACTTTGAAAAGCAAGCTTATTTATTTCAAAGAGCAGGCACTATGCTAAAAAGGGATGGTGTGTGGCTTTACAAATAATGCCTTCTGCTTCCTCCTTAGTTTAAAAGATGCATAGCAGATATATCGACAAAACTATTTCAAGGTTTATTTGGCACCCCAATCCCTGAGCTAAACAGCTTGAAGCAAAGGGCAACAGTGAGCAGTGGGGTTGCCAGATCCACATTTTTCTCTGGAGTTGGGCTACTTTTGAAGTGCTGCTGCAAGTTCACTTGTTTTCGGTACAAAAGGTGGCCTTGATCAGGCTATTTTGTATGCACGTTACATGAATATTATCTATGAATGAAGATTCTTACTAAGCTTGTCTACTTGAGGTTTGCTGTTGCCCTGAACTCCTCATCAAGGGTTATTCGAAAATCTCTAGTCGAGTGTAGTTTGGTAGTCTATCAAATATGAAAAAAAAAGAATCCTCAAATATTAATTTTCAACAGTCTCGCCTCATAGTGATAAGAGCATGTGTTCAAATGCTGGCAGGGCCTTTCTGTTGTGGTGTTTGCATTTTCTCTCCTTGTGTGCGGGGGTTTCCTCCAGGTACTCCAGTTTCCTCTCACCGTTCAAAAACATGCATGCGAGGTTGATTTGTGACCCAAACCTACCCCTAGGTGTGAATGTGAGTGTGTGTGGTTGTCTGCCTCAGTGTTTGCACTGTGATGGACTATCGATCTGTCCAGGGTGTATCCTGTCCTCATCCATAGTAAGCTGGGCGATGGATGGATGGATGTGTTTGACTCACTTTTGGACTGGAATAGGACCTCAGAACTGAGAATCGTGACTACCAAGGCTCAATCGAATAGTTATGAATTACTTAGCTTGTCTAGTATTGTTTGATATTTGTACAAAAAACTGAAAATAGTCCCTCTTTGTGATTTCATGTGTTGCCTACACTCAGATTTGCTTGTTGTGACATCGTGTGATCTTGGGCTGCATTTACAACTAAAGCAGGGTTTATCAAATCCTTTCACCAGTTGTGTGCTGTATGAAACTGTGGCGCTGTAGTTATTTGCATTATGCGAGCTCAATCCTCCAAACAGGCATCTGCACTGCACTCTTAATAGAACTTATGAAATGCTATAATGTAAATTCAGGTTTCCATGATTGTACCATTTCCATTTAAGATTCTAACATTGGAATTTCAAACATAGAAAAAAAAAACTGAATTATGTTGAATTTGTTTCAAAAATCAGGTATTTCATTCTATCCATTCTAATGCACTGTTTTTTGGTCATGTATGCATATTTTTGTCAGAAGCAGATTTTGCTCTGGTTTCCTACCTCATACCACATTTATGTTAAATCTGCTCTACTCTCTGTACATGTTTAATGCTGTCTTAGCCAAAAGTTGCCACACAGCCACAAGATTCTTCCCAAAACTCTGGTCGTAGATGAAGAGGTTTTAAGGTAAGCTAAGCCTGCTGGTAATACATTTATTGAAGAGACAAAACAGGACATTTACAGTTTTACACCTCGTTCATTATGTCTCATGAATACAACATTTGCAATTGTTAGCAACCTTCAAACATAAAATAACGACGCAGTGAATGCATACATTTAAACTTTCCCCACTTGCTCTCCACTGAGTTGTGTCATTGATGTCTAGCAGCTGTGTGACTGGAGTACAACTGAGCTCTTTAACAGTTAGAATATGGGGATAAAGTCGGAATCAAGGGTACTCGAAAACTCGAAAAAAGGATGGAAATTTGAAAAGTAAAAGCAGGAAAAAATAGGAAAAACCTAAATCAACAGTAGAGCAACAGATAATGTTAAAGAAAAATGACAAAGAAGAAGAAGTTTCATCAGCAATGACACCAGCATGTCAAATGGAGGAAAGAGAAACAAACACGACTCACAGAAGGAGGAAAGATAAAGAAGAGGTGGAAAGCGAAGTCTCAGAGAAGGAAGACTGGTCCCTGGCCTTGAGGATCAAAGCAGTCAGGGAGCAGCGGCTCCAGACCGGTCCTCCCAGCACCTGCTGCCTCCCCACAGCCAAGTCAAACACATTATTCCAACAGACGCACTGCTTAATGGCTTCTGTGGAGAGACCTTACCCGGGTCCACGACTGCGTCTGCAGACGCTCTGATGTGGAGGCCATACTGACACACACACAGACACACAAAGGCTTCCTGAAGCTCATTCATACTTCAGGCTGTACATACAGTCCATGATTCATACTGACGGCTTACTCAGGATGACACATCCAGCAGAGCACACGCAACTTTCCGACGTGTGAGCCATCCGATCATTTTATAGCACACCTGCTTGAATTATGGACCAATCCAGTCACCTGTCCAAATCATAAACTTTCTCAAAGTACACAGGGATTATCCGTGCGTACAATGAAACATTATCACTCTTTGTGTGCATTGTGATCCTTGTGGTCACACGGAGCACTGTGTTAAAATGACCTGGGTTATGCTTGGACCGGAGTCAGTATTGAGCAGAGAACAAATCATCCTTAGAAAAACAGTAAACATCTGTTTTGTGACTTGGCCACCTCTCGCTGGCAATGTCAGCCTGACCTCAACAAGGCTGGGCCCCTTTTACATTTTCCATGAGAGCAGGCAAGAGTACCAGTAAGAGGGTGACAGCATCTCTCTTTTTTTTTTATTTTTCAAAATGGAGAAAAATAAAAACAAACCTTGATGCAATGAAGGCCGGTACTGGGGCGCTCCTAAAGTGTCTCGCAGCATGTCCAAAAAGAATAAAACCACAGACAGTCTTTATATACGGCCTTTGCTCAGGCAAAGTGTAGCCTCATTGGTTATTGATGACATTTATGGCCCGCCTCATATGAAATACTGTCTGCTGAAATATCACTTTGGAGCTCTACTTTCCCCGTAACTCCAAGCCTTCATGGCAGCCGCTTGATTTGTAGGTTGCCAATGATATTTGGATGCAACGCGCATGTAAGACCAATCTAGCATTTTCTTTTCTTAGACACGAATAGTATGTCATCCTTGACTGATCCTCATAAGGAAATCCTATTTGCTGTTTCAGAGGTTGGGCCCGGCTACAAAGGAACACATATGAGCTGGTAGAGATTTAAAGTCTTGCTCAAGGACACTTCAGTAGAGTGTGTGGGCTTCAAGGCGGACTTTGTCCTTATTTATGCCACTAATTTGTGGATCATTTATCATTAGATATTGCCAAAAGTGAAACACGAATACTCCCGAAAACTACAAGCATGAAAAATATCAAGTTTTGAAAAAAAAGAAACCCTTGGGCATATCTGACGGATTGAATCTGGAAGCACGGGGACATACCTTAAATCCAGGTCATCTTTTTCTACTCTTCCCACTCGGATTCTTGGCCCGCGAGTCTTTCTCTCCCTCTTTGCCCCATCACGGCTCCCCTCACATTCTGGTCAGCACATCCTGATGGCTTTACCAGCAGGAAGCCGGGCTCTTACAAAGACGACTCTGAACCAAGAAGTGTTGGGGGGGGGGGGGGGGGGGGGGGGGGGGGGGGGGGCAGCGTCCAAGTCGAGGTGGGTCCTGTCACCACCTGTGATGTCTCACCTCGGGTGACAGATATAAATATTCAACGCTGTGCAGTGCTCGGTAAGTTCTTTCATTTATGAGACAAAGAAAATGAATGACATATAAAGCAATCAGTACAGGCATGGATCGGATTCTTTTGCGTAGACCACAGAAATAAAACAATTGTGAAAACAGACGTCTAATAGTGATAGCAAAGGTCATTTTCCTTTTGAACATGCAGAAAACTTATCTATACATAGAGTTAAAGCACTATATTACTACTAGCACTACTAGAATTTAACCTGTTCACCACATTAGGTTTATATATTATCATAGAATATATATATATAATATAGTACTGAGTTCACTTGTGGTGGATAAAGCCTACTAAAGATCCCCCCTGAGAACAAAGCCTCTTTTTTTTTTTTTTTTTTTGTCTGTTGACATTCACAACGCCATCATAAATGCTGTACAACTTCAACTGTCCATTTGTTTCTGAAAAGCTCCTTACAACTCAATCTGTACCAGAAACCTCACTCCTCATAACCTCATAATCCCACCGTAACAATAATCTAACAATTCTCAGTGCCAAGTCATTAAAATGTGTACAAATAAACAGTTTGTTGGTACTTCTTTAAAAACGAGTGAAATGACTTTATTAGTGGCGTGAACAAATAATTGTGAGCTACGTGAAATATTAACTGTGATAAACCAAAACATGATCTTATAAAAGTGAATTGTTTTTTTATTTCAGAGATGCAAATACGTTGCCAAGATTCAGGTTATAAACACTCACACTAACAGAGACGGCGGGTCTCCGACCGTTTAACTCAATGATAAAAGTAATTGCAACTGTTTTATTAATTTTATGTCGGTAACTAAGCACATCACTGCGAGAAGTTACATTATAAAGAAACGCATTATAAATTACCACATTATAAATTAACACATTAATTTATAATGTGTTAATTCTAACACGGTTCAATACAACAAATCTTGTATTGGTGGGGATGAAAAATGACCAAGATAACAGTGAATATTGTTCTTTGAATTAAATTCTATTATGAGTTAATAGTTGGTATTTACTGGTTTTTAAAATCCTCTTCATACTTGGAGGTATGTAAATACCTGCACATTATTTTTGATGGCTGGGAGGGAAAGACAAAAACCCAAATACGTTCAGAAAGTCACACCTGTCAATATTAAGTTAATCTGGAACTACTGCATGGACCTTCCAGCAGAGAGAAAGTAGTTCATCTTGTAAGAACAAAGCATGTGGAAAATAATGGTCACTTCATTTTGGAGATACCTGGCACGACTTTAGTCATCTGCTCGGATCCAGCAGAGAGCGGTAGAGCGTAAAAACACTTGGGAGAGAGAGAGAGAGTTGTCATGGAGACCCACAACCGCCATTGCCATGTCACATCATTCCTCCTACCTCCTGTTCCTTTATCCGTCTATTCTCCCACCACACCCCTGTCTTCCTTTCCATTCATTTAAAATTATTACTTTCCTTTGTATCTGTCCTTCACTTTTTATGCCCTTCGTTCTTCTGCTTTCTCTTCTGCTTCTCTTCGACACTCCCTCACTTCCTCTCCCCCTTCTCTTTTTAGCCACCCAGATGTAGAGACAAGGTGTTTTCCGATCGCCATCCTTTAATGTTTTTTCGGCTGGGAGCGTTCCAAATCATGTGGGAGAGCCCCTTTCCCAAATGTTTTTTTCCAGCACAGGTGCGTGCAGTCGTGGTTTCAGTAAGCTGTCTGCAAATTACATTGGTTCCCCTCTGCTGGTCACATCCTGTGTCCCGGATATGATATGGCCGTGAGTTTTCTGTGCTACTAATGGAAACACTTCTGGCTTTGGATTGCACGATGTTGAGCTGTGGGAAGACGGTGTTGAAAGCATTTCTATAGAAAGACTTAATGTCCCGCAAGGTAATTCCCATATGTTTGCGTGACAGAATTAGAAATAGGCAGAAATAGCCTCTGAAATATTCCAGTTTTTCACTGCCTCACGTGGCAGTGTTGAAAAGTTGATCCAAATATAAGATGGATAGTGTTTACGAAGGACAGTATGCTAATTCATAAATGTTGCCGGTGTGGTCCTCACAGACTTTATGAATGTTAAAAAAAAATGATCTAAACACTTTTCTTAAGATCTGAATGGCGTTTGCATGTTCTTCCATGTTTTGTCAGGCTGCATTGGTTTCCTCCTCTGAAAACATGCAGGAGGTTCATTTGTTCACACACTCACATTGCACATGGATGTGAACGGGAGTGTGTGACTCTCTGTGTTTGTACTGTGCCATGGCATTGCCTCCAACACACCGCAACCCTTAGTGGGATAAAACAGTATAGATAATGGATTGATGACAAGTTATGAAATTGAAATGAGCTCTTTTTGTGTCAATCTTCCTCACATTGACATTTGGAAATATAAAACTGACCATTCATTCTGGAATACAGCTAAGTCTATACACAGTATTTCCTTATGCACTTTGGCTCACGTATAGGAAATCAGTTTTATCAGATTTATGAACTCATGACAAGAGGCAGCTACAGAATAGCAGAGATGAACTTCCTACATGCAGCAGACCGCTCTCGTAAAGACAAAATAATGTTTGTTCAAGAGTGCCAATACATCTTAGGTCCAGGCTAATGTAATATTTACTTATATTTGTGCATCTTTCATGTTTCAGAATGACTAAGTTAGTTGAAGTTTAATGAGGCAGTAAACAGGAGTTCAGGATCTCTGTCCCTATCATTATACGCACGAATAACCGATTTGAATTTGTCCACCTAATTATTCCGATATAATAAACCACTTTTATCAAATTACTATGAATGCTGGTATTTGTTAATCTAAAATCAATTTAAATGTTCAAAAAAATAGATGTAATTCATTTTTATTATAGGTTTTTCACAACTCATTAGTGATTGTTACTGTTATCAGAGCAGGTACGGCGAAGCTTCTTCGGCTGTTTATACTTACAAAAGTAAAGAGTTGGCTCACTAAAGCTTGAATCCATTTAATAAATTCTGATTTTATAATAATATTCTGTTACTAAATCCTTACGTTGTCAAAAACATTGTTTAAAGCAATCTTGCCTTTGACCTGTTCCAAAAAATATGAGATAAGAGTTATTTTCCTTTGATTTGGAGTGCTTCTTTAATAATGTCTACAATGCCATATCTCAAAGAAAATCCCTCAGCACCCTGTGCTGTGTTATTGTTCATTGTGTGAATTTAATAGCCTGAGAAGAATGTGTAGCTGTGGCACCAACATGCAAAGCATCTCCCTGTTATTCACTGAATCCCAGTTCTCACTTTTGACCATGTTTGCCCCCTGCTGACTCTCGTGCTCTTAACTCCTGACTTCAAGCTACAATCAAAATAAACAGAAAGTCCTCAGGTCCCCAGAGTCCATTCATCTTTCTTTTTCCTATCACACTATGCTCTAGTTGGCCTGGCAAGGTGCCTAGATATCTACAATGGGTAACCAGTAGACACCCACAAATATGTGGCCTCTGCTTCAGCAGGCAAACTGTAAAATACATGTATCAGCTACAGTTTGGTCATATTGGCCATCGCTACAGCATATGACATGTTGATCTTAAGTGGTTATGTGTGGTTGTTGGCTTGTCATTGTTACAATAGATCCCCTTTGGGAGAGACTGACCTCTGTGTAGATGTTATTTATCAGGCACAAAAAGTCAAGGAAATAGCCTCATATATCAGTTTTCACCTCCAATTACCTATAAAGGAATTTGTGTTTTTAACTGGGAAAGCATTAGGCGGAATGTGAGAGGGTGGCAGAAACTGCGGGTCATGATTTCATGTCAAGGCCATTTTTTGATATAATAGCTCAAATAAACTTCAGTGTGAGGGAGTTTTCACTCCGCTGACACCTCCACGTCAGCACAGTGGACTAAATCGGAGCAGAAACATGATTAGAGTAGTCATAACAGTCCAGAATACCTTTGATGGGAAGGGAAAACGCTCAAGGAGGCGGTACGTTCACTCAGTGTTAAATACAGTGTGACTGCTGAACTTTTTAAAGGAAACTGTTTGACAGCTTGGAAAATATGCTCATTCACTTTTTTGCCAACGTTGAGAAGAGAAGGCTGATTGCATGCCCGTGTCTATTTGTTAAATTAAAGCAGCAGCCGCCGCTCACATTGCACAATTGGACCCACTCAAAAGGTCACAATAGCCCCTGTGAGGTTCCATAACAAATTCGCAAATCACTTCTATGCTGTTTATTTCACCTCTGTGTCCAATGAAACCCGGCATAACTATTCAAAAGTCTGCAATAAAAGCAACAGACACGGCTCACATGTTTTTGAGTTTCCAACCATCCAAACTTTAAAAAGAGAAGAAGAAAAAGACAGGAAAACGTCACTGAAGCCATCTGAAAAAATGTCTACCACATTGAGTTCCATCAACATGTATTTCTAATCTCATAAAAGTCTTGTTTGTTTAATGGTTGTTTATTTATTTGAAAATATGTGTCTCTTAATTGACTGAAAAAAAGACAGCAACACATTTGAGCTACCAAATATGTTGACAGCTTCTCATTTAGACAGGAAAGTCTGGGTTCAATAAACTGAAAAATTGAGGAGATATTCACTGATCTTCAAGATAGATTCGATGTAAAGCTGTAGAAACCAAGACATTTTGTTCCTCCTATCATGCAGCATACTAACTTGATAATCCAGTGATACAGACTAAGATATATTTTTGTGCTGATCTATCTTTGGTAGAAATCTGTCTGTTGCATCAGACTGATTAATCTTTTTTTTAAGGAACTCAAGCAAAATGGTTTTCTTTTCTAATACATCTCATGATGTAGTGGTTAGTGCTCTCACCTCACAGTCAGGATATCCCTGTGTGTCTCTGTGTGGAGATTGCATGTTCTCCCAGTTCTTCAGTTAATCTGGTTTCCTTCCACAGTCCAAAATATAGATTGATTGATGACTAATTGGTGATTAATGAGCCAAACAAAGTCATTGACTTGTGGGCTTTAGATACTATTAGGCATATTTTTCTGTGTTCGTTCTTTCCAGAATTAATTATATTGTAACATTTGGCAGGGATATTGATGCTATTGTGTGGAAATGTTGATTGATCTCTGGCCAACCTGAAGAAACGAGTCCTTCTTGAGGTTTGAGTATGAGAAAACTCACTGTGTTGCTGTCTTTCTTGTGTGCATACCTGCTGTGGGAAGGCCAACGACTTAGCTCTTGGTCTCCACCTCATGACCCCCCCCAAAGAATCCAGGTGTCTGCAGACTCCTTAACCTTTTTTTCCTCTTTGGTGTCTTTAAGTGGGGTCTCGGCCCTAAGGTAAGACATTTCCCGAGGTTCTTCAAAGAGAAAGCATGTTTGACTTTTTACATCCCGGGGTGAAAGATCTCCTCTCGTCGGTCTTGAGGTCAATAAAGCATCATCTATCACAGCAAGGGAGTCTCTTACATGTATATTGCTTCTCCTTTGAATGGCTGTATTCCCTGTGGATTGAATAATCCTGTCTGTGTATGTGTGTGTGAATGTGTGTATTAATGCTGGAATTTCAATGGTTTCCTGGGGAACTACAGGACAATCTCTCGACAGCAGCTGCCTCAGAAAGCACCGACACTCAAGCACACATCTACTCACTGCGCACGTCATAAACACTTCAGCCTGAAACATATACATCTAACTTCAGAGTCTTAGCTGTGCATGGTAGGATCATTTTCACCCACCTTTAGTTTGTACGCATTCAAAGAGCCTCGGTTGGCTTTGACGGTCTGGAATAGAGTTCTATACAGTACCACAGTGGCTCTCCAGGCGTCACATCTGTCTGTTTCCATGCTGTAACCTCTTCCTTTCCGTTTCCCACTCTTCCTGTTGTCCAGATGAAAGGTGGGGAAAAAAGGGGGAGGTGATTGAGGAGAAATGCTGGTAGTATGAAGTCTGTCTCCATTTGGTTTCATGAAATCATGGCTGGATTAAAAGAAAAGAGGTGTTTTCTTTCCGCACAGCTGTCAATTTGACAAGCCAGCAGGTTCTTCTTCCTACTCTGGGAACAAACACAAACAGCCCCCGTCGTGGGAATAGATGCATGATTTATGTGCACACAAGGAAAAGCTACAGCTCCCATGAGACACGCACTGTTTATCTAGTATAACAAATTGGATTAATGATATTTGCCTTAGCCGTTCTCACTTTAAAGCATCATTTTCAGCGATGATGAGGGGGCAACTCTGACTCATATCTGACCATTAAGTGTGGAAAACCAGCAGCCCACATAAACTTCACCTGAACTAGCAGTGATGTGTCAGTTGAAGTGTGATGTCTGTATTTATTTTTTTAAAAAAAAAGCTAAATTAGAATGCTCACTGTGTGTTCTTTTATTCCTTGCTCTGTTTTCCTAATATTTCATATTTTCATGGATGTCTTAATAGACTTACGCTGTCGGGTAATAAGAGAGCAGCCAGTTTGTTCTAGAAAGACAGCCTCAGGTGTGAAGGGAACCCGGACTGCCTGCCAAAGCTGTGCATTCAACCAGAACCTATTGGATCATTTATAATTAGCCAATTTGGCTTTTCCCTTACACTAGCAGATGTGAGCAAACTTTCCTAAATGTCTTTTAAATGTTATGCTAATTTAATATTTCTGGATGACTGCATTGGCTTTCCTTGAGCATATTTTACATTTGAAAAATGGTATGTCATATCCCACCCTCTAGATGTGTGTAAAGTGTGTGCTGAGCTTAGTCCGTCTATAAGAAGTAGACTACACTGAACCACCACACTGTTTTCTCCAGTTACATATTATACATATTAAATCATTCAGTGTCATTTACTGTGGTATGGTGACATGAAGATGATCTGGTTTAGGAAGACTTCTTGTCCACAGAAAGGTTTTAACCTCTCTGTCCTCAGAAGAAGCCTAACAAGTCAACACACACAGAGTTAGTTGGCGGAAGCCACACAGATGTTTAATGGCAATCACTTCGTGTTCCTTCTGGAACTTTACATTTTGAGACACACGAAGGATCATCTGACAATACTTTTCTGCAACAAGAAAAACTTTTTCGAAAGCTCCTGTTACAGTTTAGGGTGTTGTCAAGTTTTTCACCTGATAGATTGACTGAGGGTGAGGCAGTGCTCACACTTTGATGTCTTTATTTAATCAATGTTATAGTCACTTTCTCCCATTTAGGTTCACAGGAGCCTTGAGTTGATCCCAAATGGCTCTGTACGAAAGGCGCATCGAGTCCATCATAGGGCTGACAAGAAAAAGGGCAAAACACAGACATTGCAGTGAATTTAAGTACAACAATTCACATCTGCATGTTGTCTGGATGATCCATAGAAACCCACACAGCAACGGGAGAGCTTGCAAGATCAACACTGGAAGGTTCACCAGAGTCCTCTGACTGCAAGGTTGTGTGTGGGAGCAGCTCTCAGGGGACAGTGAGAACATCAGAGGGAAATACACACATCTCTGCTGAGGATCCTGGAGTCAGAGACACGTTTCCTAAGCTTGAAATGCTGCATAAAGCTTGTGATTTACTTTCAGTGAAGCCTCTCCTGCTATGGTGGAGGAACTCTGTGATCAGTTCCCTGTCGTGTCCTGTCATCTGGGTTTTGTTTTGGTTTTTAAGAAAATTTAATAGTACAGCTACAACATGCGTACAGCAGGCACATATGTGTGAGGCTCTGATAAAGTACAGTTTATTAAACACTGGAACGTTTTGTTGTTGTTGTTGTTGGAGTTTTTTTTAGACCGAAGAGGATTTGTTTGTAGCTTTATTTCATTCTAGTGTTTTGAAGTTATATTTGTACCACTAATTCTCAAAGAGAGATTATTTTAGGTTAAGTAAAGCATGCTGAGTAATGCCTGGGAAGCCTTCCTGAATCATTTTATAATATCAATTAATTTTCTATCCATTTAGAGGAGACATAGTTTGGATATGTTCAAGTTATAAAAAAACCTTAAGAAAATGTTCACGAAACTTTAAGAAGGGTCTGAGTCCTCTTTTTTGGAAATCAAAATCACCCTACTATAGAAAAGTATACATAGAATATTTTAGATTAAAAGACATCTTTGTCTAAACCTCAAGAATATAGAAGTATCTTGAGATCGGGCCGAGTGTCCTCCTTTGCGGGAAATCTAAATATCTACTGTATGTAGTATTAATCAAATGTTCTGCGATGTCCTTCTTTATTGTCTCACATATTTGTCACTTTTGCATTAAAAAGCAATAGCAAAGATGACCTCTTATTGCATAGACATATTATTATGAGGAGATTTGAAGGCATGGATACTTAAAGACAGAAAAAATGATTGAATTAATTAGGCACATTTGGGGGGGGGGGGGGGACAAGCGTATGTATAACAGAAAGTTGTATCTATTTTACTTTTTTTCACTCTTTTGATTGATTGAAAACCTTATAAAAAAAATCATATAGACAATACATTGTACACTCTTGTCTATTATTAAATGTGTTAAATGTATGTTTTACTCCTACCAGATGAGTTTTCATAACTCTTAAAAGTCTCCGTTGTTTGACCCAGTGAGGATGGATGGAGCTGCACGGTGCCTGCGGGCTGCAGCAGATCTACAAAACACCACGGCTGCAGCTGTCTTCACCGCCAGCCTGAGCAGTTCTATCCAGAGCTTACATTCCTCCACAGTGAAGCTGTCAGGGGGGCGTGCACGTCACAGGGCCGGCCTTTTTACGCCAGCAGGGACACTGATCATCCACCGAGCTTCACCATGGCATCTGTACTGCACTGCTCACCCTTTTCCTTGTGTATTATTTATTTGTCGCTGCTGTTTGCCGGTGTGTTTTGCGACGCCGACGCGGAGGACGAACATGCCAAGCACGCATACACGGTGGAGATGTTCAACGAGGCGGTGCCCACTGCACCCCACTTTGTCATGTTCTTCGCCCCGTGGTGAGTGGACACTTTCCCAAGTTCCTGCAGACAAAGTGAAGTAAACGGACTGACATTTGCATTTGTCGAAAGTAGGTAAAAGTGCCCGCAACCGCGAGGCGAGAGCAAACCGGCGTATTTGCACGCAAGCTAGTTAGCATGGAAGCTAGCTGGCTCTCCCACTCATTCCCTAAGGAAAGCCGGTGTGGTTAGCTTAGCGGCTAACTAGCACAGCTGAGCTGTTTAAACACTTTTAAACGTGCCGCCCTGCTCACGGGACTAAAAGTTTACACGCTGACAATGAGTTTGCCCAACTTGTTTTTAATTTTGCACTTGTTTGATGCAGTTTGCGGCGTTTGTTTTAGAGCTCAGTGGCAGTTGAAAGTTGTAGCTGTGCGCTTACGTGGCAAGCACTGATTGAGCGGCGTTATGTCAGAGGTTCACA
The DNA here is from genome assembly GCF_963383615.2 of Lipophrys pholis. NCBI lineage: Eukaryota > Metazoa > Chordata > Actinopteri > Blenniiformes > Blenniidae > Lipophrys > Lipophrys pholis. Next base: position 9,575,933 of record NC_137648.1, read on the forward strand.
AGACCTGGTCCGCGGCCTCTCGCGGGTCCGGGACAGCTCCGAGGAGGTCACACTTATCGGATGAGTCACTTTGTGTGTTCATAGATCACTGCTATGGAGATAAATATCAGATCAAAACGCATCAAAGAGCAGCAGCACCACCATTTAAACGGACACATTGAAGATCAAATGAGACTTTTGTGCAAAAACAACTATTAAAAGTGCAGTGTTGTCTCCATATCCTGGAAGTAAACACGTATAACTGTGCATTCAATGGGTGATTGTGAGAAGTAAAGTGTACAGCTGGCTGTGAAGCTATATGCAAATGTTGATTCAGTAGTGAAACTTTTTTACATGTCAAGGATACCAATGACCGAAATCTCTAACGGCAACCTCCGAAAGCTCAGCGATCCCATTTCTAACTTTGACTGTGGTGCCGCACTAAAGTTTAGTCTGTATTGAATTTGAATGGTCTCTACTCTATTGCATTGTTTTTCATTTAATCATCTGTTTGTTTTCGTCTGAGCAGCATCGGCATTGAAATATGTAAAATATTATTCAAAGAGGGGCCTCAGCATGATCATCCCATCTAAAGCTCATAAAACACAAGTCAGATATGTTGAGATCAGTATACCTGGCTGTGTAATCTTTTACTGAAGTAAATCAAGATTCAGAGGATTGAGGTTTTTAGTCTGGTCAATGACCCCTTCATATTTCATATTCTGTTAGTGTATTCAATTAAAGAATAAACTGTATATCTTCAGTAGGAATACTTTGTAAAATTCAAAGTCCTTCAGGCTGTCTGTGTCAGGAATAACAGTGATACGAAGGAGGGATCCTAATGTGTGTGAACGCATCAAGAACTTTGAAACTACATAAGAAGGTCGGCATAATATTTACAGTAGTTTGGTTAACGGATCGAGACGCTTCGATTCCTCCACTCACAGTAAAGGCTTCGTGTTGTGTTCAGGTGCGGTCATTGCCAGAGGTTACAGCCAGCATGGAACGAGCTGGCAGACAAGTACAACAGCATGGACGATCCCCCGGCGTATGTGGTGAAAGTCGACTGTGTCCAGGACACCAAGTTCTGCTCCAACGTGCACGGTGTCCGAGGCTACCCTACGTGAGTTCTCCAGTCACACCTCACCGTCGGCCTCATTTCTTCTGTTTATCATTCTTCAGCCAGGACAAGGTCAGCTGAGATCATTTCGTTTTTATTGGTGAATGGAAGATAATGATGCAGCGTGCGTTGTATTCTGGGTAAAACACGTCCTAATGTATGGACAGAAGTGACACTTTGACCTGCACTTAGTATTCTGCCATGATCTTAATGACATCGTCCTGAATGTTACTGCAGGTTTAGTGCTGAACCTGTGCAAGCTCAGCAGTCTTCAGATAATCATTGACAGTCTGTTTTTATTTGTAACTTTATGTTGCTGACTCCTCAAGCTGGCTGGACTATTTACTTATTTGTCATGCTGTAGCTTGTGACCATAATGTTCTCTGATGCAGCTCTTGTTTTTTGTTCATTTAGGCTGAAGTTGTTTAAGCCAGAGCAGGAAGCAGTGAAGTACCAGGGGCCCAGAGATCTGCAGTCTCTGGAGACCTGGATGCTGAAGACACTCCAGGAGGAGCCTGAGGTGAGTTGGGCTCATTGATTTTATTCTGTTTTTACTCTCAACTCTGTAAGAATGAGGTTAATTCCTGCTGTATGCCTTCCAGGAGCCGGAGAGTGACCCAGAGCCCCCTAAAGCCCCTGAGCCTAAACAGGGAATGTATGAGCTCACTGCCCTCAACTTCAAGGTCCACATCGCCAAAGGTGAAGATCAAGTTTGAGAGATGAAAGTATAACAGAAAAGAGCATTTGCTCTTGTGTAATTCTGCATCCTGCCATCACACAAGTATTTCAGTTTCATTCAATTTTTTTTAAATGTGTTTTCACACACACTGAGTAGTGTTTTTGGACCCCTCGTTAGAGAATGGAAAAACTTCATCGCCCTCATTTACATAACTGGCATTTCAACGGCTCACGATCCACAGCATCATTCTCTCCTCATCTCGCGTCACCTCACGTTTCTGGATTTTATTTATTTATTTTTTGTAGACAACGTCTGAGAAAACAAGCAGCACTCACGATAATTGTCTCGTTGAAATTACAGCCGTAAAGCTCCACTGAAGTCGAGTGTTTTGGTTCTCAAGAAAAATAAACGATTACTTGTTTGGAGACCGAAAAGGCAGGATATGACATAGGCATGTTTCAAACTGTTTATAGGTCCCACCTTCACATGTTGGCAACAGAGCTGCAATAAATGTTGTGTGATTAGTCGCGTGGAACCCGTAGGTGGTGTATATTTTCATTTTCCGCCGGCTATGGTGAGATGATTTGTACATTAATCCACTCAAGAATGGAGACCCACAATCCTCAAAGTGTGTGACTGTTCATGGCTTCTTCTTTTCCACACACTGACTTGTTTTCCATCCATGTTTCATGGTTTCTGTCCTAAATGGGTTTTCTCGTCCTCCGTCAGGTGCTCATTTTATAAAGTTCTTCGCGCCGTGGTGTGGGCACTGCAAAGCCATGGCCCCCACCTGGGAGCAGCTGGCCACCACCTTCGAGCACTCGGACAGTGTGAAGATAGGAAAGGCAAGTGCAGCTTCACAATCCCGGTCGTTTCTATTTCAGTTTGTAGAAGTCATGACTTGATAGATCAAGATTATCTCTGGGGGACAATTCTAGAAAGTGTTTCACAGCAGACCTGCTTGGTAGTTTTATGCCAGATGCCCGTCTTGAGCTGTCGTGGGTGTTGAGACTCCCTGAGTTCAGGGACTCGCGTTGCTGACCTGCTGTTCTTAACAGCAAACTTCTGCTTACAAGTTTGGTTTTCTAACCTCTAATCCACCGCAGCCCCTGTTGATGCCATATCGATGAAACCTTTATGAAGGCATTGCTTCCTGCTTTATTATATTTCTCTTTATTACCCTGAAGCTTTTGTGCATAACTGGGCGGTGTTAGAAAAGTCATTTGAATACAAAAAAGATAATTGGTGTGAAATTGCACCAGAGTAAATTGGGGAAGTCTCAGATTTGTCCAGCTCCAGCACACTCTCAAAGATCTGGTCATTGATGACCCCGCCGGCCACATGCAGCCTCCTTAAAGGAATCACTGAACTTATGAAGCGAATACAAAATGAGTTTACACAACAGTTTATTTTTCATTTTGTAGGTGGCTACTTTATTCCACGGGTGTGTATCGTCCATGCTTGTGGACGTCCTTTTCCCCACCTCCATTTGTTTTGTTGAAAAACAAGCACGTTTATTCTTTTAATCTCTTAATATTTGCTGATAACTTGACAATCGTTTCCACCACAGGCTGATGCTCAGAGGTTGACAAAAACTTTGAGATGTGCCGGCATACATTTAATCTCCAAAAATATTTATCGACTACATTTTGATCCTGAGATCGTCTCAAGGACAAACATAGCTTTCATCTGTTGTGCAATTCACACTTTTATTTAGGTTTGATGTTTACCAGTCAGCAGGCAGGTGAAGTTTTTGATGGCGTATTAAAAATGTGGACTTTTTCCTTGTAACAGAAGTTGAAACCGTCCTTCATATAAACTCTCTGGTCTTCATATTTTGTCTTTTGACCATTAAAAGGAAACCTACTGATTGGCACATCGGTGTTGGGGAAAATGAGAGCTGAGGCAGAAGTCTGGGAAGATGGACTCGGAGAGTCACATACTTGTGATGGTCATTTCGTTAATCACCGTCTTCCTCACTCTCTATGCTGTTTACAAACACTTCACTTGCCTTTGTACAAAGATAAAGCAGCTATTCAACCTTGAGCTTTTAGCAGCAAACAAGAGATAAAAGAACACATCCCACTGCCGTTTTTTGGGGCAATTGCGTCATTTAGTGGGTTTTGGTTTTCCCCCATTCCTCGTCTGCAGGATAAAGATTCCTCCTGCGGTACACTTGTTGCCAAACACATACTGAGATGTCGACGTGGCGCTCTTATCTGTGTGACAGAACAGGATGCTACTCATGTATTTAAACGGTCTGTTTACCCAGTAGCTTATTAAACAAACCCCCTCACAGGATCCGTGTCTGCAGTTATCTTTGGTTCCACTAATGTCACGTCCATGTGTTTGTGACGTAGGTGGACTGTACGCAGCACTACGAGGCGTGCTCTGAGAACGGCGTGCGAGGATATCCCACACTGCTCTTCTTCCACAACGGACAAAAGGTACGCAGTGATGCATCGACGCGAGTCACTCTTTGGCTTCAGCCTCCGTGTTGCCTCTCAACACCTTGTGTTTCACTGCAAGACGACAACCTCTGATTGTGAAACTCACATTAATGTCAAATGATAGACTCATTGGCGCTTCTTGGGATTCTGATAAGTCGATCTTTAAAAAGCATCAACGTTTCTTCTAAGCGGCGGTGACTTCAGAGTAATTTAAATCAGCTGCACTTATTCTCACATTTATTGATTTTTTGCAGACTGAACAGTACAAAGGGAAGAGAGACCTGGAGTCTTTCAAAGACTTTGTGGACAACCAGCTGAAGGCGACGGTCGCAGCCGAGGAAGAGCAGGAGCCGAGCGAGGAGCAAAAAGCCAACGAGCTCCCCACCGATGAGCCAGCCAAAGAGGAAGAAAAGGTGGGAAGAGCAAAAGGGATCACAGTCATGATGGAAGATCTGTGTGCTATTTGGTCTGTTGTTTATTGCTGCTTCATGTTGCGGGATATAAATCTTTAATGTTCCAACTTCAGATTTTTCAGGCTTTCTTTTGTTCCCTTGTCAGATTTGTACACAAGCATTTATGTGGTTGAAGTGATCCAACATAAACATTCTTCTTACTAGTATCTGAGGCAGAATTAGTTTTCCTGTTTGATTCCTTTAGGGGACCAAGTAACTCCACATAAACAAGAGTTAGGAACTCAGTGCCCACATAACTACTACTTTCGCAAGAAGAACTATTTCCTGGTGATCGATGCCAGAGTTTTACTTCCACGTGACTGCAGTACCGACAGACCACATCCCAGCTACTACCCACTGTCTGCCTGTTTGTTCATCTTAACTTTCCACTGAGTCTCCTGATGAAGTCGGTCACAGTTGTGCAACGCTTTAAACATGAATCTCTGCCTTTTTCTGTCCTCTGTCTGCAGTCCAGCGTGTTGGTCTTAACTGAGGCAAACTTCGACGAGTCGGTAGCCAAGGGCTTCACCTTTATTAAATTTTACGCTCCATGGTAAGATCATTATGACATAAGGAACAAATAGTGAAGTCATTGCAGTAAGGAATGAATAAATAAATACTGAATTTAGATCCGTACCTAAGCTTGTCAATTCAAACCTATTGTAAGAACTGAAACACTTGGGTATAGGTTTTTTTTTGGGGACTCGAATAACTCGAAGTACTTAAATTGCATAGAGCATTTTTTTTTACTGAGTGTGTGAGGTTAAGTCGCCCCCACAGAGCTTCAACCACAGTGCACTGCCACAACTCTCACACCAAGCAGTAGGTTTTGGTTGATTGCTCAAAATCCTGATGTTTTTCACATAAGATATTGTTGCTGCTGGAGTCATTATGCAATAGAAAACTTAAGAGTTAAGCTTTTTATTGCCTAACTTTTAGTCCCTGTTACATAAAATAGATATTTCAATATAGAAACCATTGATTCAGAGCTATAAGTAACATGTTTAGTCTCAAGTGTATGCAGACATTTTAAATTAAAAAGGACAGGGGTGTGGGAAATGAAAAGTAAACAAGTTTGTTCTGTGTTTTGAACCGTCTTTTCTGAGAGACGTGTCTTTTAGCTGAAGTGACGTAACTCCCAGGTTATCCTACTGTCTAGGTGCGGTCACTGTAAGAATCTCGCTCCAACATGGGAGGATCTCTCCCAGAAGGAGTTTCCCGGTCTCACTGACGTCAAGATTGCCAAAGTGGACTGCACCGTCGAGCGCACCCTCTGCAACAAGTACTCCGTAAGTACACTTGGACGTGGTCCACGCTGCGCACAGTGCGCCACCACTTGCCCATAAAGTGCACATGTTGCACTCAGACTCGCGCTCCCTCGTCCGCATGCTCCTTCTGTCAGCTTTTTTATTTCCACAAGATTAAGTGTGGTATACTGGACGCAGTAAAAGTAAGCTGCTGGTTTATCTCACAGTCATAAAATAATACAGCTGCCACATACTTTAATTAGCTGCTGCAGACTAAAATCCTAAGGCAGGTTTAATGCCGTCGTGGCCAGAGGACTGCTGGCGGACGATCAGCTTGGGACGTCGGTGGAATTTCAGTCGCCGTGAGGAAATCCAAAGGTATTATCTAATGTTGACAAGTGGGAAGATGCAGATTCCTGTGATATTACCGACATGAAATCAATAACAAAACAGAACATCTCGTGTTGTATCATGTTTTTCAGCTCCGTCTTTGAAAACTGCTGTATTGCTCTGATATTATTCAGCCAAGTTCTGCATTACAAAAGCAGGGAGGTGAACTCAGCCATGCACAGCTACTGGTGCTGGGTGGTGGTGGTGGTGTTAACACGTCATTCAGAAGCTGTGAAGGGCAGAGAGGATGAGGCTCTGTGGGAGGAGCAGGCAGTGTAGCTGGAGCAGAACGAGTGAGGCAGGAGATCAATGTGAGGAAGAGACACTGGAGACCGTACAAAACACTTTATGTAACAAGGAAACGTCTGAGAAGCTTGGAAAAGTTCAACCCGTGTCCCATTACAGTATTGTCTAAAAATGCTAACGGCTGTTTGATTCCATGTGGTTTTAATGTCTTTTATCTTAATTTTAGAAATGTAAATTAACGTCTTCATTAAAACAAGAATTGATCTGCAACCCCTTCATCCAACTCGGAGCTTTGTAAACCGGGGGAGGGGCCATGATGTCAGTTGTTTTTGTCATTTGTGCTTTAGCGCTGCACGTGTGTGAAATCGTTGTTTTAAGGGCTGGAATCTCTTTCCGTGCAGGTGCGAGGTTACCCCACCCTCATCATCTTCAGAGCCGGCGAGCAGGGCGACGAGCATCACGGCGGCCGCGATCTGGAGAGCCTGCACACATTCGTGATGCGGCAGGCAAGAGACGAGCTGTAAGAGCGGGCAGGTCGACGCTCCTTATCCACCACTCTCCTCGCCCACTCTGCATATCTGGCCAGTAGGACACTCGCTCTGCGTCCTACAGCAGCCAAATCCTCTCTCTCTCCCCCCCCCCCCCCTCCTCTCTCTCTCTCTCTCTCCACTCGGGTTCTCTTCAGAAAGGAGTCAGCCAGCGACAGACAGACAGTTGTCTGTTCTTTCTCCAGTGTTTCAAGGACAAAACCTGCAGAGTGTTTGGGATGTGAATGTATTTCTCATTGCTGCTGCTCAACCTTGATTTTTTTATTTTTTTATTTTTTTGGGTAGTTTGGTATCAATCAGGTCTGCAAATGAAGAAGCGAGTCTCTGCAAGCACTGTTCAGTCAATCAGAAGCAGAACTCCCTGCACATAGGAATTTCTAAAAGGGTGGCACTAAACGTTGCTTGTTTAAAGAAAAAGAATCAATAGTTTCTGACTTGTGTAGCCATTTGACTTTTTTCAGTGCAAAATTTTACAAATGGGATTTGTTGTGAAATCAGAAGCCATTTGGTATTTAACAATCAAACGGCTGTGAAGCCGCAGCAGCGCCCCCAATGTGAAGCTGAGCGTTAAGTTGAAGGTACTTTGTATCCTCGCCAGTGATGGCCTATCTGACTTAACTCTCAGGGAAAACGCCCACGCGGCTGGAAGAAGCTGCGACGGTGGCGTCATTGTTATCACAGGAGTCTGATAGTGGGCTCGCTGGACGTCACGTTCTGTCGTCCCAAATGTTTACCGAGCCGCTCGAATCTGATCAGACGCCTGTGATCCTAATGAGCCGTGACTCTCCGCTCCTCCTGGCACTCCGAGTCTCAGGCCTGGATCATGCTGCCCCATTTCTCTGTTACTGAACTAGTTTTTGAAATGTTGAGAAGTTGTTTGGTTTTAAAACCCATACCAATGCACTTTGTTTGAAATGTTTCACGGTTCTTTCACACCGCCGGGTTTATCAAGACAGTTTTTGTTCCATATCAACGCGGCAAAATATGCCAATTCACCTCTGTTGCTCATCTTTTCTCGCACCAGAGGTTGTAACAGCGGCGAGTGTGTGTTTGCACAAGCGGGTGAAACAGCAAAGGTCGACCACACGCCATTAATAAATTGGACGTTGTGCGTTTTGTTGCTGGAAGCCAGATTTCTGTGCAAAAATCCCACCAGGCGGTCTCGGTCTCTGCTTGGCACTTCATGAAAAGCTCTCTAAAAAGCTCACAGTACTTTTGGAAGTGGCGTAGGTCTCCATAAAACTGGTCCTGGTTAATGTAAAAGCACGAGAGGGCCTGCAGGTCCACGTTAGACAGATGTGAGGATCCAAACCTGGCAAGTTGTTGAGGTCGAAACGGGCAGCTCTTCAGGTAAAATGCTTTTTAAGAAGAACTTGAGCACCGATTCGTGTTCACTCACGAGTGAATTGATCTGTGAATCTGGTTTTAACGTCCTTTTCTAACCGTGTTCACTGAATCGATGCATCAGACCAAAAATAAAAAACCCACCAATTCCCACATTAAACAAAGTTAGTTCTTTGGAGATTCGTCGTAACCCCGAGTGTCGCAGCAGTTGCAGTTTTCCGGTGTGTTTTTCCGATGAAGCGTTGCAGTAAAGCTCAGCCACCTGTCAGGCCGTGACCGCCGCAGTGCAAATGCTCTTTGACCCATGTTATGTGAAAATGATGTGGCCCGTGATGCAGGGGGCACCATTTATTGAACCCAGGTACACAAACAGTCAAAGACACAGCAGTTTCTTTTTGTCAGTAAAAGTTTTTTATGGATAGCACATGGTCTAAGGAACTCCAGTGACGGAAGTGTTTTTTTTTTTTTTTTCTTCCTTTCAATGGGACGTGGTTTGTGCACTTCCCAGAGATTTTATACAAAAAGGGTGAATAATGGCAAGTTGTAACATGAGATTTCGTAATAAAAAAATTTCAAAAATAAGTTTGTCTTTTCACTTTGTTCTCGCATCGGTCTCTGTTAATAATGTGATTTCTTTTTAATAAAAGGTGCAATAAATAAGCTGAGAATGTACAAGTATTTACAAAGAAAAAAAAAAAACATGATCACAAATGTAAACAGCAGCTTACCAGAGGTATATTTTGTAATTTTAGGATTGATTAGGCACATAAGGTACTTCTGATTCTTATTGGTATTAGTTTTTTATTAAAATATGTTCTCTAGAATTCAGTCAAAGCTCACAGTAACATGTTCAGTGGGGAAGATGTGGCCACTGGACACAAATCTCGGCGTCATTTCACCCTCTGGGTATGAGGAGAAATAAAAAAAAAAAAGGCGAGCAGCTAATTTCAGAACGCTGACACAAACCGTCCCGCTGCCTGTTTTGGACCCGCTGAAAGTTTTTCCACAATCTCTTGACGGCTCGTCAGGGGGCGGGGGTGGAAGCGTTTGTTAACTTTGCGAGTGCAGCAACATGGAAATGGCCATTTGCGGCATGTCGGAGGGATAAGGCAGTATTCTTCACTTCTTTGGAGAAAAACATCACTTCAGCCACAACATGCATCATGTTGAAGCAGCTCGGTGAATCGCAGCCCCGCTCGAGCCGCGCAAATATTGACACGGACGGGATATTTGGAGCAGCGCGCTGCTAAAATAGACTGCGGTCACTTTGGTTCAGTCCATATTATATTTTGGGATGGCAAATATGGCTTGTGAAGAAAAAAAAAAAAAAAAAAAAGAGGAAGGAAACGTGAACGTAAATGTATCATTCAGACGGCTCTGAATTGTTTGGCTTAACGACACCGAGTCAGAAAAACGTGTATTTTCCCCATCTAACGCAGACGCTTTAGACACACTCCTCTGCTTTTGGAGTTTGAGGCTGAGTCGGCCCCACAGTGTCCCTCTGCTTTTAGAGACGTTGCTCATCAGTAATCCCTCCGGCCTCCTCGGAGAACCGAATCCACCAACGGAGGAGACGAGGGAGTGAGGAAAGCGGCACTCTGACTGGTCCCACAACACTTCAGTTTCATCCTCGGTGTCTCGGCGAGGGCAGTAGGGGCCGTCGCCTCTTCAGCATTCATACTCACACTTCTAAAAAAATAAAATAAAATAAAAAATACAAACTTAAGCTCTCCCTCCTCTTCCCGCTCAAACACACTCAGTCATTCAGTTGCAGACCCACGAGGGGAAGACTCCAGTCCACTGGTCGCGAAGGTGGCGGACACTGATCAACACCGACGTGGTGTCCATTCTGCAAAGTGTCCCCTTGAATGTGTAGATACGTGGACGCTCTGAGCCGTCCCAAGATTACCGGAATACAGCATGTGAAGTGGACATTCCTCGCAGGTTAGGGATTTGGGCAGGAAACTGTGGCGTCTACCTGAGGTCGACCTCACCCGGCTCTCAAAAGAAACGCCGTCGGGTCATGAACGGCGTCAGTGGCAGCCGCAGGCTCGCACCACCATGTTCTTGTATTTCTTTAATATGACGTTGGAGTTGTCGTCGAAGTAGAGCACAGAAATGGCGTGGAGCTTGGTTGGCGCGCAGCACGGCTTCGGGACGTTCTCCGGGTTCATCAGGTGAACCTGAAAGTGACGGGATGACTTCATAAAAAAAACATGTCCAGTGTTTTTTGTGTTCACATGAACCAAAGTTTCCAAGGTATGCAGAAAAACAATTAAATTCTCAATGAGGATCTTAGTTTTTTGTTTTTCACATCGCAGATAGAGTCAATAAGATATCTCACATATCATGTGGCTGTTTTGTCAATCATTTTTTAATTTCCTAAAATGTCTTAAAAACTTACAAATGTCCCTGGTTCAAGTCCAGCTTAGGGTTTTGTTTTGTTTTGTTTTGTTTTGTTTCAATCTGGAGTTTACATATTCTTTCTCTGCACGCATGGGTTTTCACATTTCTTCTTTTTTTTTTTTGCTATTTCATTCAGTTCAAAATAAATACATAAAATACAAGAGCAAGCGTTAAGTGCTTTTTACCCGGGATGCACAACAACTTTTTGTTCCCTCCTCCTCACACCCGATGCTGGCACTGATAACATTTTTAACAGTTTATATTCACACCTGAGGTAAAAAAAAAGGCAAAGACTTTTTATCTCTATTTTTTTTATCTTTTTCAGAAACAGTGAAAAATACCCACACCGGTGAGGGAAGGGCCATATTTATGCTTGATGTGACGCATCAATATGATGTAATGCTCGTGATAACGGCAGGCAGGAGCGTCACAAAACAAACGGGCGGAAAACGAGTGAAATCAAGGCAGTGTCGGCGATTTACAATTGGATCTATTTATCTGGTTATGTGCTTCCCTACTTTTTTACTAATCACAATATTACATATTCATTTAGCTTTAAACTCTTAAAAAGGCCACTAGGCAGTCACAATGATATGTGTCGGCTACGATTCTGCCTCCACTAGATGACTCGTACCAGCTCCGCCACAAACTGCTGGCAGAGGAGGGAGACGGAGCCAAACAGTCTTTCCTACACCGTGTCAATGACAGACGAAACGCTAACTGTGGTGAACCGGGGCGGGACGTTCTTACCAGCGTCTGCACAATGGCGTGGTTGGTGGCGTTCATGTGGGCATTAAGAGGGAAGGAGCACTCTCCGTCACAGTAGTTGGCCGCGTAGCCTTCGGGAGCGATGATCCAGTCCTGAGAGAAACGCAGGGAACCAGTCTGCTTTACTCGTAATAAAAAAAAAATTTAAAAAAATAAAAAAACCCTTCCGCTTTTTATCATTCAGCCTTTGTCACTGAGCATCTGTGGTGTTGTATTGTGTGCCAACAACTGTCAGGAGCAGCTGTTCAAGTTATTGTCTGTGTTTATTTTAATATTAAGTGGACGTTTTGAGCCTAAAAAAAGAAGCAGACGAGAACACAGTGTTTCCCTGCAGAGGCCCACCGGCCTCCTGTTGGTAAACTCCGAGTTAACCTCGTCTCTGAGGACAGATCCCGGCTCAGACGCTGCCGTCTGTGGAATCACTCAGGGAAGCAATACTTCTCTCCTCCTTCCTTCCTTCCTCCCTGTGTCTTACTGTTTCGCTCTGACAAATTCTCAGCATGTTTTACCTCATTCGGACTTGTTTTTGTATTTTTTATCTAGTGCACCATCCTGTCTGTGTCAATAATCTGTCTGTCTTTCTCCTCTTCACTGTCCTGCCCGTCTCTCCCCGTCCGTCAGCCTCTCTCTTCACCGTGTGTGTGGACATGCATTACTCATGTTGTGGGAATATAAACCCCATTCATGGAGTCACATTATGAAAGCGTACAATTTGCTTTTGAGAGGAAAAAGTATGTTCACAAAAACCCTTATTTGTGTGACAATAAAATAGGAACCATTTCATATTCAAATGTAATGAGGTCTTTTGAAATAACAAGGTGGAGGTCAATGTTGTGGGGGATCAGGGCTGATATTTACAGTTGGATATGGGGCGTTTATTTCTTACTGTAACTTAAAGCTTAACTTAAATACTTTAGTTACATGGATTTGTTTTCCACGAGTGCACAAAAAACAAACAACTAAAACAAACTGGTTAGAGTGAAGTTAGAGTTAAGGTTAATAAAATCAATAATACATTTCCCCGTGTGTGTCTGAGCTTGATCTCCCTCTGATGTCAGTAATGTGTTACACATCTGAATCGGTAGCTTTGTAGGA